>NW_024342471.1:225210-424056 GCF_902729225.1 Pteropus medius
CAGTCTCCCAGCCCCCCGATTCCCCCTCCCCTCTGTCCGTCACCAAACTGTCCACTATATTTGTGAGTCTGTTTTCGATTAGTTTGTTCTTTTTATTCCTTGGATTCTGCATATAAGTGAAATCATATCGTGTTTATCTTTCTCTGTCTGACTTAAATACCTTCTAGATTCATCAAAGCAATATCTATTTCCATCCCCTTCCTTTTAGTCTGTGTGTGCCTTTTAATCCGAAGTGATTCTCTTGTAGGCAGCACATGTAGGGGTCTTGTTTTCCCTTCCATTCATCCACTCTATCTTTTGATTGGAGCACTTACTTCTTTTCCATTTGAGGTACTTATTGATAGGAATGTAGTTGTTACCATTCTTCATTCCTGTTTTTGATACATGTTTTTTGTTCTCAAAGAAGCCCCTCCAACATTTCCTGTAATATTGGCTCGGTGGTGGTCAATTGGGAAGCTCTTTAACTCTCTTTCGACTCTAAATGATAGCTTTGCTGGATAAAGTATTCTTGGTTGTAGATTCTGGGTCTTCATCCTGTCGAATACCTTTTGCCAAGCCCTTCTGTCCTGCATAGTTTCTTTTGAGAAATCAGATGCCAGTCTTATGGGTGTTCCCTTGTAAGTAAGTGTCTGTTTTTCTCTTGCTGCTTTTAATATTCTTTCTTTGTATTTAACCTTCGGCATTTTAATTATGATGTGTCTTGGTGTGGGCCTCTTTGGATCCCTGATTTTGGGAATTCTCTGAGCTTCCTGGGGTTTTATGTCCATTTCCTTCACCAGGTTAGGGAAGTTTTCCATCATTATTTCTTCAAACGGCTGTTCAACATCTCGATTTTCTTCAGTTACGCTGATCAGACGGATATTTGGACCCTTAATAGTGTCCCATATGCTCCTGAAATTATTTTTGTAGTCTTGGCATCTTATCTCTTGCCATTCTGATTGCATGTCCTTGGCTTTCTCATCCTCTAGATAGGGCATTTGATCCTCTTCTTTAATCACTTTGTTTATTCCTTTGTTTATTCCATTTAATATACTTCTCATCTCAGACAATGTGTTCTTCATTTCAGACTGGTTCCCTTTTATAATTTCCATTTCCAATGTTATGTTTTTATCTCTTTGTTGAAGTTCTCATTGAATTTATCTACACTTCCCAAAAGTTCATTGAGCATCTTTCTAACCAGTGTTTTGAACTCTGCATCTGTTAGATGACTTAACTCCATTATATCTGGCTCTCTGTTCTGTTCTCTCATATGGTTTCTGCTTCTTTGTCTTCCCATTTTGGCTGCCTTTCCGTGTCTGTTTCTATGTGCTAAGCAAAGCTCTTAAGTTTCCCAGTCTTATTAGTATGGATTTTCGAAGTAGGTGTCCAGTGGCCCAGTCCTGAGAGAGGTTCAGCTGCAGGCCAAATCTAGCCCAAGCTTTTTCTACTCCTCCGGGGCCACCTGTTAAGATTCAGCAAGCACCCCACAGATGCTATGCTTATAGTTGCCTCAAAAGGCCACACCAGAAACCGAGGCCAGCTCCCTCCAGTGTGAGCCTAGGTGCTGCTCAGCAAAGAGCACCTGACTTGCTAAGGATCTACTTGGATGTGGCTTAGGTGAATTGGGGGAGGTGGGGTTTCAGGGAATCCTCTGGGTGAAGCAACCTTGTCATCCAGTTTGATGATGGTCATGACTATGGCGGCTCTGTGTCCCTGCACTGGGAGGCGGGAGGGCTCAGCAAGTAACAATGGATATCGCTGGCACTTCTGTACGGAGCGAGTCTCGCCTGGGTCTTCACTCCGATAATGTCTCCCTGTAAGTCCCTGGTGTCTCCTGTGCACAGCCGAATGGGCACTGGTGCTCAGAGCAAGCAGATCCGTCACCATGAAAATTTACTCTGGACTTGGCCCCTTTAAGAGGCGTCTGCCACTGCCGCTGCTGCAGCCTCCGTCCCACTTAGCTGCTCCAGTCGGAGCAGCCCTGCATCCTCGCCCCATCCTACCTTCTGCCGTTGCAGGGTACTTTCTTGGATTTCTTCCTAGTCATTTGGCTTGTTCATCTAGATTCCAGGCGATTTTTCCTTGCTGCTGCTCCTTGTTTCCATCACAACTTTGATTTGGTCTCCAGAGGGATGAACAGAGCCTCTATCATCTATGCCATTTTTTTCCCTCCTCCAATGGTAGAAACTTTTAATACATAGTAACAAAATTACCTTGATAAAATTGGCTTTTGAAACTTGATAATAAGAGGATAATCAATGAGAGATGAGATTGTATTCAGATTATAAACTCCATATTATTAGGGTATTCAAATAATAAATGATTTTCCTATTGAGGATGGTGAAAGTGGTATGGAAGTATTAAATAAGTTACAAAATGCTGTAAAATTAGTCCATAAAATAATAATAGTAAAGGAATTTAATTACACAGATTTGCTAAATGCCTTACAGGAACAAGAGGTGGTGAGAGAATTTAAATAGGACATTTCCTAGAACAGATGGTAGAAGAAACCATAAAGGATGAAAATGCACTGAATTATCACAGGCTAGTGACTAGAAACAAATCCAGAAGGAGCTTTTGTAAGCCTCTAAGAAATAGCAACCCTCAGACCACCTTCTAGTGAAAGAGAATCAACTAACTTTTCTCCAAAGCGAGCTCAGGAAAAACTGCATACCGAACAAATATACATAAATCAGTTCTCTTTCTATATACCAGTAAGAATTAATTTTAAAATATAATATAGGCAAATATCTTATTCACAAGTGACAAAAACTATAAAAAACAAAAAACCTAAAGAAGCATGTAAGACATATGAAAAAAGCTATAAGACTTTATGTGGTGAAGATATCAATTTTCCCAAATTAATTTATAAATCTAATGCTATATGATTTAAAATTCAACCAAGGTGTTTTATATAGAACTCTATACAATCTATGTTCAATAGGTAATGCTTAAGACTAGCCAACAGGATTTTGGAAAAGAATAATAATGTAGGTCTTGCCCTCTCAAATGTTAAAATCTTCTACAACAATAAGATGGAGGTATTGGTATTAGGAAAAAACCTATATGGCTATTTACATATGTTAAAGGTGGTATATTAGTCAGAATAAGGAAGACTTAGGCTGCAGTTAACTCACAAAATCTCAGAGGCCTGACTCAGAAACCTCGTTTCTCTGCATACAAAATCCACCTTGGATCTCAGAGGCACTCTAGGGAAGCTGAGCACTGGGCAGGATCTTCATAAAACAGCTGCTTCAATCGAATAGCTCTGCCAGCTCAACATGAAGCCTCCTCCATGATTATGGCGGGGAAAGAGAAAAGTAAAATATTGCAAGGAGCTTTTGATTTCTTTAGTCCAAAAGCAACACATACAAGTCCAGCTCATAGTCTACTGGCCAGAACTAATCATAAGACTAACTTACATAGGGAAGGTGGTTGTCCACAGGAACTGAATACTGATATGCACTAATAATATCCACAATGGCATTTCGCCTCGGTGAGAGAAATTACACACAAAGGTTTTATATTCCTAAAATTCAAGAAGTTCTACAAATAATTAAGAAATAGACATACAACCCAATAGGAAAACAGGAAACATTATAAATAACCACAAAAGAAATGCAAATGGCAGCTGAGCATGAAAAGCTTTTGTGCATACTGCACATCAAGAAAATACATTTTATAGTTGCTAATACAGTAGTCCCTACTTATCTACAGTTTTGCTTTCTGAGGTTTCAGTTCCCTGAGGTCAATCATGATTCAAAAATATTAAATACAAATTTCCAGAAATAAATAATTTTTAAGTTTTTAATTGCATGCAGTTCTGGGTAGTGTGATAAGATCTTGCGAGTCCTGCTCCCTCCTACCTGGGGATGTGAATCATTCCTTTGCCAGCATCTCCACTCTGTGTACATTCCCTCCGCCAGTTAGTCACTTACTAGTCTTCTTGGTTATCAGATTGAGTGTCATAGTATTGCTCGCAGTCCTTGTGTTCAAGTAAGCCTTATTTTACTTAGCAATGGTCCCATAGCGCAAGATTACTGATGCTGGCAAATCGGATATGCCAAAGAGAAGCTGTAAAGTGCCTCCTTTAAGTGAAAAGGTTAGTATAGTACAAGAAGATATTTTGAGAGAGACCACATTCACACAACTTTTATTACAGTATATTGTTATAGTTGTTCTATTTTATTATTATTATTATTAATCTCTTACTGTGCCTAATTTATGAATTAAACTTTATCGTAGGTATGTATGTATAGGAAAAATATAGAATACATAGGATTCGGTACTATCTGCGGTTCCAGGTATCCACTGGGGTCTTGAACGTATCTCTTGCAAATAAAGGGTGGATACTATACAGTTTATTTGTTGACTTCCTCTGATTTCCCTTGGGATTCAACCAACCATTATTAGAACAAGTCACCCCAATATTAAAAAATCTCAAGTTCCCCTTCTGCAACTACTTGCCCCCAGTACTTTTTGATTATAATCTCTGATTACATTATATTTGGGAACCTGGCATATATGTGTCTGTTTTAAGGTAGGATTAAATGGAAACTGAAAACAAGGGAGCCATAAATTTTATTCTAGAGCAATTGTGTGCCTCAAATCTGGCAAATTGTACACAAAGAGAGAGAGAGAGAGAGAGAAAACCCTCAATGTATCCAAGTATAAAAGTTGCTTATAATGTTTAGTGATCTCTAATAATCACCAGGCCCTGGACATTGGAGCATACCAACTGGTGTCTTCATTTCATTCATCAAATTTTATGGAGCATGTATTATGCATAGGCCTTGTGCTAGATTCTGTGAGAGCAAGAGAGGCATGAGCCTCTGTTCTTAATGAGTAAGGCATTAATTGAAAATGCATTAAATAGTAAAAATTAAGTGGTGTTCAGAAAATATCAAGTGTTGGATGGTCTAGAGCATTTCAGAATAGGAAGGCTAAGAATATGCCATGGAAGATACTCAGCTTTAGAGCTAATTTGATATGAAGGCAAGAAAAGAACAGATGAAGACGAGGGGCATAGAAAATTCTAGACAGAGAATATGACATGATAACATGAAATTATAAGAACCTCTCAGTCTCAAAAAAAAATCTAATTCATGCTTACTATGAACAAATATCTGTTGACTTTTGGCATTTGAAGGTTGGGAAATCAGGAAATGTTCTTGTGCCCTTAATACATTTAGTCAAGATTTATTTTTACTGTAGAGAAGAAATTGGAAAGGAACCAAGATGTCCACTGAGTTTACTGCCCTGCTCCAAGGCAACATGTTAACTTAAATGATCAGTTTTTGGTATCCACACATGAATTCACTTTACAGATCTCATTGAGGTAAATATTCTAAATATTTGAGCCAAATATTATCCAATGCACCTAAATCATGCATTTAAAATTTTTTGTTTTGTTTTGTTTACGTGTCAGTGAAAGTAGAAAACTGTTCACCATATAATACATGTAATTTTATATTCCTAAGTATAAGCTTTGTCCCTATTTCAAGCTCCTCTCTCTTTGTCATATAAAATTTTAAAATTAAAAATTAGGAACAGAGGAGCTGCGCCTCCTGAGCCCGGCGTCTGCGATCCTAGTCCCGTGTAGCATCTGGAAAGTGACCGAACTTGGAATGGAGCTGTTGGAGCACGAAGGGCAGTGATCATATCTTCACGCGCTGTTAAAAATATGGTGGCTTCTGAGGAGGAAAAAAAATGGCGTAGATGATAGAGGCTCTGTTCATCCCTCTGGAGACCAAATCAAAGTTGTGACGGAAACAAGGAGCAGCAGCAAGGAAAAATCGCCTGGAATCTAGATGAACAAGCCAAATGACTAGGAAGAAATCCAAGAAAGTACCCTGCAACGGCAGAAGGTAGGATGGGGCGAGGACGCAGGGCTGCCCTGACTGGAGCAGCTAAGTGTGACAGAGGCTGCAGCAGCGGCAGTGGCAGACGCCTCTTAAAGGGGCCAAGTCCGAGAGCGAATTTTCATGGTGACGGATCTGCTTGCTCTGAGCACCAGTGCCCATTCGGCTGTGCACAGGAGACACCAGGGACTTACAGGGAGACATTGTCGGAGTGAAGACCCAGGTGAGACTCGCTCCGTATAGAAGTGCCAGCGGTATCCATTGTTACTTGCTGAGCCCTCCCGCCTCCCAGTGCGGGGACACAGAGCCGCCATAGTCATGCCCATCATCAAACTGGATGACAAGGTTGCTTCACCCAGAGGATTCCCTGAAACCCCACCTCCCCCAATTCACCTAAGCCACATCCAAGTAGATCCTTAGCAAGTCAGGTGCTCTTTGCTGAGCAGCACCTAGGCTCACACTGGAGGGAGCTGGCCTCGGTTTCTGGTGTGGCCTTTTGAGGCAACTATAAGCATAGAATCTGTGGGGTGCTTGCTGAATCTTAACAGGTGGCCCCGGAGGAGTAGAAAAAGCTTGGGCTAAGTTTGGCCTGCAGCTGAACCTCTCTCAGGACTGGGCCACTGGACACCTACTTCGAAAATCCATACTAATAAGACTGGGAAACTTAAGAGCTTTGCTTAGCACATAGAAACAGACACGGAAAGGCAGCCAAAATGGGAAGACAAAGAAGCAGAAACCATATGAGAGAACAGAACAGAGAGCCAGATATAATGGAGTCAAGTCATCTAACAGATGCAGAGTTCAAAACACTGGTTAGAAAGATGCTCAATGAACTTTTGGGAAGTGTAGATAAATTCAATGAGAACTTCAACAAAGAGATAAAAACATAAAATTGGAAATGGAAATCATAAAAGGGAACCAGTCTGAAATGAAGAACACATTGTCTGAGATGAGAAGTATATTAAATGGAATAAACAAAGGAATAAACAAAGTGATTAAAGAAGAGGATCAAATGCCCTATCTAGAGGATGAGAAAGCCAAGGACATGCAATCAGAATGGCAAGAGATAAGATGCCAAGACTACAAAAATAATTTCAGGAGCATATGGGACACTATTAAGGGTCCAAATATCCGTCTGATCAGCGTAACTGAAGAAAATCGAGATGTTGAACAGCCGTTTGAAGAAATAATGATGGAAGACTTCCCTAACCTGGTGAAGGAAATGGACATAAACCCCAGGAAGCTCAGAGAATTCCCAAAATCAGGGATCCAAAGAGGCCCACACCAAGACACATCATAATTAAAATGCCGAGCAGCAAGAGAAAAACAGACACTTACTTACAAGGGAACACCCATAAGACTGGCATCTGATTTCTCAAAAGAAACTATGCAGGACAGAAGGGCTTGGCAAAAGGTATTCGACAGGATGAAGACCCAGGATCTACAACCAAGAATACTTTATCCAGCAAAGCTATCATTTAGAGTCGAAAGAGAGTTAAAGAGCTTCCCAATTGACCACCACCGAGCCAATATTACAGGAAATGTTGGAGGGGCTTCTTTGAGAACAAAAAACATGTATCAAAAACAGGAATGAAGAATGGTAACAACTACATTCCTATCAATAAGTACCTCAAATGGAAAAGAAGTAAGTGCTCCAATCAAAAGATAGAGTGGATGAATGGAAGGGAAAACAAGACCCCTACATGTGCTGCCTACAAGAGAATCACTTCGGATTAAAAGGCACACACAGACTAAAAGGAAGGGGATGGAAATAGATATTGCTTTGATGAATCTAGAAGGTATTTAAGTCAGACAGAGAAAGATAAACACGATATGATTTCACTTATATGCAGAATCCAAGGAATAAAAAGAACAAACTAATCGAAAACAGACTCACAAATATAGTGGACAGTTTGGTGACGGACAGAGGGGAGGGGGAATCGGGGGGCTGGGAGACTGGCGTGAAGGGTTGAAGAAATACAAATTAGTAGCTGATGGATGGTCACGGGGATGGGGAGTGCTGCATAGGGAATGCAGTTAGCATTAATATGTTGGCTAGATGGAGGGTCAGGGGACGGAGGGAGCAATTGGGGGGATCGTTTTATGAACTATATAGATATCTAACTAATGTACTGTACACTTGAAACTAATTAAAATAAACAAATTCCAAAAAAGTTTCTACCATTGGAATATATGTTCTTATCTTGTTCGGTTAAACATGTGTAAAATGTATAAAAACGATTCAGGGTACAAAAGACAGATCCTTATGGGTTTATTTACATAAATCTTACCACATTCTTTTGAGTATTTTGGAGCAAGTTTAACTAAAGTCCTATGTAATCCCATGATTACTTAAATACCATATTGTCAAAGCATGTGGCTGCCCAAAGGCTGAAAACCATTTTTTCCAATACCTTTTGCCCAAAGAGGCATCTCATAGGGCAGGCCTACCCACAAAAGGTAAAAGGGAGAGGTAGTTCCCACTCTGCTTTCTGGAAATATCATCTCTCTGAAATACCACCCCATGCTACTCTTGACTAAGTCATCAAAGTAAGACAGTCAGAACAGGGTAGATTATACTTCAGTGACAAGTACAATTTTTTAGAGTGGCTTTTTGATAGATGAAAGATGGCCACAATGTGGTTAGCTGCTTCTTGTTAAGAGGTAAAATCTGATTCTTCTTCTCCTTAATCTGGACTGGCCCTTAGTGATTTGTTTGACCAAGAGAATGTGATAGAAGTGACATGTTTGGATTTCTGAAGCGAGATTTTAAGAAGCTCTACATCTTTTACCCAGGCCTCTGGGAACTCTTCCTGTAGAGAAAGTAAGTATGACAGCCCTCAAAACTGCCACACTGAAAAAAGCTCAAGTAGCCACATGGAGAGGCTGCTTGAATAAAAGAGTAGTCTTATCAGTCTCCAGTTGTTCAGCCACCCTCTACCAGGTGTTAGACCTGTGCATGCAAAGACTTCAAAATCTTAGCCTTATCCTCCAAGTATCTGCTACCCTATAAAGGAACCCAAGGGGAAAAAATCCTGCTAAGCCTATCGACACCCAGAACCATGAGACATGCTATTGGAGAGGTTAGTTATGCAGCAATAGCTAACCCGAACAGGCTTATCACAATAAAAATGTATTTCTTGCCTATGCAGAGTCCATTAAGAATACAGGGGAACATTCAGGGCAACTGTTCTCCAGGATCCATCTCAGCAATTCAGGCATCTCTGATCCTTTCTCTAAAAGTTCCATAACAGGAGAAGGGAACACTGGAGTGTCTCGCAACAATGATTAAAAGCTTCAACCTGCATACCATACGCATCCCTTCTGCTTGCAGACCATTGGCCGGAACTTTTACAATGGTAGGCCTAACTTCAAAGAGGATATGGAAGCATACTCCTCTGCAGGCTGGGAAGGAAAAGAGAAATGGATATGCATCTACCATATTCATCCTCTCTCTCCTGCTATTGTGTCACCTCGTCAGAGTCCAAGGGATTCCTTTCCCTACTAGGAGCCATGTATTTCTGCGTAACCATAGCTGCCCCTAAATGCCATCATCAAAAACTACTTTAGGGACAAAAGCTCTTTCTCCCAGTACCAGGTACCAACCTTCTTAAAACTATAATTCCGTTCTTCAAAAATAAAAAGGATTGAGCACTAACCTAGTTACCTATTGCTGCATAATAAATTACCCCAAATCTCAATAGCTTAAAACAACATTTATTATTTCATGGTTTCCGTTGGTTAGAGGACCCAGTTAAACTATTCCCTCTGGCTCCGGGTTACTCTCTAGGCTCAGTCATCTCAAGAGTAGGAGAAAGAACTGCTTCTAGGTCACTCATATGGTTGTTCTCAGGATTCAGTTATTAAGAGCTGTCGGACTGAGGCCTCAGCTCCTCACATGTTTGGGGAATGAGGTGCAGCATTGTGTTCTGGCACATGGCACATTGCATGAATGGTGGACTATAAAGTAGACAAAACTGATCTAGAAAGCTATATTGTGAAGGACTTCGTGTACCATGATAAAAGTGAATTTGACTTTAACTTTTGAAAAATAGAGAGCCTTAGAAGCATTATAACATGTCCTTGCTTCCAAATAATAATACATAACCTTTATTGAATACCATGGGCTAGACATCATATTTATCTTATTGAATCGTCACAGCCATCATATGCAGTATGTTCTATTATTACCTGCATTTAAACAGAACCTTTGTGTCAACTAGTTTTAGCCCCAAGTCGCATAAGACGGAAGTATTAGTCGGAGATGTCAATCATGGTTTGAGAGCAATCGCTCCCTGTCCTTGGTCTATCTCACCCCACTATGCACTCATTTCCACACATTCTTGCTATATTGTTTCCTACTTACTTTAGTCTGGAGGCCAAGAAATAAAATTTTTGAACATACATTTTGTGTTAAATATAGGAAAAGCTTCGGCAATTAGTTTCTTTTGTGCCGCAGATATGGCTTTCTTTTTTCATTTTTAATTTTGCAAATTTTCCAACATACACAAAAGTAGATAGAATAGCAAAAATGAACTTCAACATTAATGAACATTGTACCACTTTTGTTTCATCCATCCTCCCTCTACTCTCCAGAAATTTTCTGGAGTTTTTTAAAGGGAATTCTAGACATCATATTATTTTAACCATAGTATTTCACTATATGGAACCAATAAAAATTTAAACATATATAGTCATAACGCCATTATCACACCCAAGAAAATTAATAGTAGTTCTTTAATATCAGATCTTATTTTTAAGAACTTTTTAAAACCAATTGTATATCATATACTGAATAGATAGAATTGCCAATTATGAGTACTTTCTTTTTATAAGCACGCACACAAAGAAAATGTTTTCCAATGAGTTCATAGGATTAATCTGTATTCAATAACAGTAACTCTCAGGAACATCTATTGCACAAACATTTTCCTAATTTACAATAGTTTGTAAATTTGAGTCATATTTTGATGATAAGGGCAGGTTCCACATAGAATTTAGTTACTACAAATTAACACCTAATTCAAGTAAGACCTTCTCTGGGGGCAAAATTAATCTTTCTTTTCTATTTGTACTGATGGGAGATTGATCTCATGTAATCTGCAATACTTTTAGTTGTATAGCTGTCTTCGTTTAAAGCCTAAGACAGAAATCACATTTCTTTTCATGATATATTGATCACATTACTCAGTTTCATGCTTTGAACCCCAAATGAATTCTTATAAAGTACACTTTGAAAAGCTCACCACCTTCTAATTGTATTTTAGTCATACATACCAAGGGTGTGGTGGCCTGGATGTACTTAATATGTACCTGGAAAGAAATTTGTAAATCATTTCAGGCTACTTTCATTTTAGATCTGACAAAACTGTAGCCAAGAGGAAAGGTGCATTTAATTGCAACTGACAATATTGTTATTAACTGACTCATTTTATCTAATATTATCCATGTTTTAAAAGTTTTTATGAAATTAAAATTATTTTTAGAAAACATAGAACTACAGTCTAGTTTCACTATTAGCTCCTATTAGGAAGGGATATTTCAATATACACACGCAGAGAGTACTTTAATTTTCCTCTCCCTTTCAGTAAGAGATGCCTACTACGTTCCTCCATTTTTTTTTGTTGTTGTTGTTGTTGTTAAACAGATTCACTTTGTAGTCCATGGTTATTTTTGCTACTATTGAAGAGGGTATGAAGTTTTAAATTACTGGCCATGTTTCTCTTTAGAAAAACACACACGTGCCATCTCGCCTTACTGGGTAGCCTGGGCACACGCCGTTCATATTCTAACTTAAGCAAAGTCGGGTCATCTGTTTATTTTCAGTATAGTGGTCTGGAAGAAAAGGCGGCTGTTGCCTAGGCAACCGACACCCCGGGCAACGGAAGGTCGCGGCGAGAGGGGGCGTGGCCTCGGCTGGCTCGGGCCGATAAGAGAAGGTGTCCGCCGCTCGCTTAGGGAACGCGGTCTGTCGGCGCGGCCAGGAGGAGGCGAGGCTCCTCGCTGCCGCCTCCGACTACTTGGGAAGCGCCAGTCGGGCAGGCGAGCGAGGTTGCGAGCCCGCTGCTCACTTTCCCCACACGCCCTGCCGAGGAGCCTCGCTCCACGTCCCAACATGGCGGGCGGGCGCTGCGGCCCGCTGCTGACAGCGCTACTTGCCGCCTGGCTCATTGCGGCGACGTCTGAGGCCGGCCCCGAGCAGGCCGCGCTGCCGGAGGAGCAGAGCCTGGTGCTGCCCATGTCCGCTTCCAACTGGACGCTGGTGATGGAGGGCGAGTGGATGCTGAAATTGTGAGTGTGCCCGCCCGCCCCACATGCCACCCTGTCCTCGTGGGCGCCGCCCTCCCAGAGCCTCACAGGCTGCTCGGGACGCTGCACTACGCGCTAGGCTTGACCTCAGGCCCGGGCCGGTTCTGCTACCGACCTACGGCGCCGGGCCTGGCCATTCATGGTGCGCATGCGCGCCAGGCCCTCTGCGGTGACAGCTGAAACTGAAGCGCACCTCTTACACTTCTTCGCCTTGCTCTCTCCCTGCTTTAAGGCAAAGTGTTTTAGGGATGGGGTGGATTAGTAACTTACCAAGGGAAAGAAGAGGAACGGAAAAAATCTGCGAGAAAATCGCGCGCCTTTCTTAAGGTGTGTTGGTAGAGGAGAAAGGGCGGTCATTCAATGACGTGCTATATAAATACCTAGCGTGAGCTAGGCATTGTATTTGTTGAATGAATAATTGCAGCACGATGAAGGCAGATCAGTTTGTATAAAATATGTTAGTCTTCATTTTGCAGACCCCGAGATGTCACTGTGAATAATAAAACAAATATGGGTGCCTTTCAAGTTTTAAAACACGATTTTAAATAAATGTTAATATTTGTTGTAATTTTTAGAAGTAGGACTTTCTGGGTCGATATCATAACTTAATTGTGCTAGTGTCATAAAGAAAAGAACATTAATACATTGCCCCTTTTGAACAATAGAAGGTGACTCGTGGATAATGCCTTTGCTCGAAGGAGATATGAAAATATAGTTTTGAGTTAGGAGCAGGCAAGGGATTGTTCTTCGTGGATTAAAATTAACTTATAATAGAAAGGAAGTGATCTACTTGATCTTGAAAGATTTGAAGTAGACAGTGAGCAGATGTCTGCATACATTTGAGAAACCATAGTGGTGGGCTTGCAGAGAAAATGAATGGAGAAATGATCACTGAGACCAAATCTCCTTAGCTTGTGGTTTCAGCTATATATATACTCGATCACTACTATTTGATAATTAATTTTTGTTGAAGACACAGACACAGAATTGGATCTTTCTTTTATATGTCTAAATTTGAACCTTGCAGTTTAGATTGTGAGCAGATGCTTATGGAGCACTTTATGTGAGAGATCAGGGGCAAGTTATGTCACTCAGTAGATTACATTGTTTGAAGAACTGAATGCACATTACCCCTTCAAACATGCATTTTGGTCACAAAGGAGATATTTTAAATCTCAGAGTAAATGCCTTTGGTATCATAATAAATCAATGAAATTATTAAAGAAATTTGTAGACATGAAGCAGTTATTAAAAATAAACTACTGGGTGGAGGTGAGGTCATTTTCCATTTAAGAGAGAAACTTAAAATAAATGGAGCTTTATTCTGGTCTGTCATGTTTACAATAATTATAAGAGTTTTAAGGGAGGCTGTATTTTGTCAGATAGTACAACAGAGTTCTTTTTTCAGTAAGTGCTTACAAAATGGAGTTCTAGATGTCTTTTTTTTTTTATTAAAACTGAGTTTGTGTATGTACATGATGAAAGAAAGCAGAAAGGCCTCAACTTCTGTATAGTTCCTTTTTGAATAGCTATTTTATTTTTTAACTTAAAGAACTAAGAACACTAAAGCCGAGGTCAGAGTAAGCCTAGTTAAGCTTATAAATGAGCAACAGTCAACAACTATATTTGGCCATGTTGACAGTTTATTTTACTTCTTTATAAATGTACAAGCCTAGATGTAATCAGTTGCTCTAGGCTTGTCATGTGTCCTTTGCATGGAATACGTTATGCATGCCGAGACTTGTAAACTGGAAATAAACTGTGTATATACTTGCGAACTTTAGTAGGAGCCCTCTTCATCCAGTACGCTTAAGAATATTAAGTAAAGCTGGAAAGGAAAGAGGATTTAAACCATTGCATCCGACTTACTATGTACCAGAACCTAGGTGCTCATCCTGAATGAATATTGTGGCTCTTGTCTAGTTGTGACACTCCTTCTCTTCCTTTTGACAAAATATAACACTTTAAGGAATATAAAATTCATTATATGCTTAACATCATGATAGGCCTACTATAAATTTCTAAAAATTCATTCAAACAGCCAATAAGTTATAAGATTTTTTTTCTAATGTATATAACAAAGAACAAAATGTGTTAATATTAGCTTCCATGTTAACACTTTGTTCAGGCAAACTGGTCATAATAAATGGAGATTATTAGGGGTCCACATTGTTAGATGATGTATTTAACTTCTTTAAAGAAGCAAATTAGGCTTTCTGACAGTATTAAAAATTTGACATTACTTTGAATGACAGTTCTTAGCGTGTTTATTTGCTTATGTGCTACCTCTCCTCTGGGAATTTTTTTCTTTTATATTCCACTTTATACAAAGCTGCTATAATGCAATTTCTGGTTATATTGGTATTGATAATTTATTTTTAAGGACCTAGCAGTGTTTGTCTGCTCTGAGACATGAAAAGCTTCTATTGTAAAAATTGTTATTTTTTTTGTCTTTCCAACAGTCATTTCTTCTTGATCCTTGCAAATGAATTTTCAATTTTAAAAAAGCACTTCTATGCTAAGGAGAAATAGTTAAAAATATATTTGCAATTCTGGAACCTTTTTAAGATCTGAAAAATTCTTCCATTGTTACATATTTATGTTTTCTTTAATGCTGTGGACTTTTTTTTATCTCTATTTCTGCCATGTCTCTGTAATTGGCTTGCTGTGCTTTTTTCCATCCTTAACCTTTGATGAAAAGTTCGCTCTTTCTCAGGGTTAGGAAAGATTACCTCATCCTTAAAATGCCTCCTAATTTTTTCTTTCCCCTATTTCCATATCTTCATTCAGTTGCATTGAAACTTTTTGCTATTTTAAATACTTACTTGGCTCCCATTATATCAGTCTGAGAATACTACTTTTGTTCTTTTGAAACAGAAAAATATGTAATGTAATGCATTCTGTATACTGTTCTGGTGCTTTTTTTCCTCAAAAGAAATATGATGCTATCTAAGTAGCTTAATTTTGACCTGCCTACCTTTAAACTGATATCCAGAGGAGAAGTATGTCCTTGGATTAAGTTACCTCTGTAAAGTGTATAAATCTTTATAAAGCACTGCTCTTTCTGACTTTATTCTTTGGACGATGGTGTTTCAAAATTGAAATTAATCATCTGATGATGGAAGAATTTTTTTCCCTGGGGTGTTTATTTCCCTAGGACCACTAGGTTTTTGTATTGTTTTTCCAATATTATTCTTATACTTGAAGAGACCATCGTCAGCATTATTGTTATAACTTACCAATGTCAAATAGAATTTCTTGCAGTTTAACAGATTGTTTTGATTTGTTGAGTGAGTGTTTGAGATAATCCTTAACTCCTTGTTATGTGTCAGGTTCAGGGTTGGAGACCTGGGAAAATGAAGATGAATGAGCTACATTCCTTGATTTCAAGGGACTGACTGTCTACTGTGCTCTGAAAGGAAATATTATATGTAGCTTTCATTTATTTAGCAACTATTTAGTGAATACTTCTTCTCTGTTGAGTATTCAGCAGTGTATATTCAGCAGTTGAGTATTCTCACCAGGGCACTATTGGCATTTTGGGTTGGATAGTTCTTTAGTAATGGGGAATGGCCCACACATCACAGAACCTGAGGCATCCCTGGCCATTGCTACGTTTTAGTAATCACGTGACATCAAAAATTTTAACAACCTCTATCCCCTTTGCACATTTCCAGAAGCTTCCGATTGAAAATCACTACCTTAGGTATTGCTATAGCTATTTAAAAACGTGCAAAAGAGGAGCTTATAAGCTAACTAAAAATATTTTATTTCAGATTGTTTCCACAAAGGGTATTCATTTACATCACTTCCATCATCATCATCATCATCAGTAGCAGCAGCAGCAGCAGCAGCATTTCAGTCATAGTAAACAGTTACATTGCTTACATCATACATTCTGAATGCTGCCTTATTTGATCATTCCAGCAATCAGATGCAGAATTCTCATTGCCATTCTCATTAATTAGGGGAGAGGAAAACTTGAAAAGATTAAAGCTTTGGCCAAGGCTGGATCCTTAGTAAATTGTGGGGAAGGTAAGAACTAGAATGCAGGCCAGAGCTTCCTGATGCAAGCCAGAGAGAGTAGCTGGGTAGTGGGAGAGCCTGAAGGGAGACAGAGTCTGACTCATTCCTGCTTAGGCTCACAGCTACCCAGCACCCTGGCCCACGTAAGGGGAGGCCTTTTCCCTGTGGAATTCAGGGGGCTACCCATGGTTTTTCTGTTTCTCTAGTTTTTGCTAATGAAGAGCATTGTTACTATATGCTCATTCTTGACAGTCCTCACACTCAAACAGTTGCTCTGCCTTCCCAGTCCCCCAGGAAAATTCTTTTTCACTGTGCCTTGTTTGTATCTAGCATGGCCTATATCACAACTTGTAATTATAAATTAATTTATATGCTTTCATACTAGGTTTTTGTCTGACTCCTCCTCTAGACAGATAAGCTTTTAAGAAGAGGAACTAAGTTTTTCTTCTTCCTGTTTATCTCAAGAGCCTTAATAACTATCAAGTACTAGTGTTCAATAAATACTTTTTGACTAGGTAGGTGATTGAATGAATAATAGACTTTAATTGTTCCTTTTATCAAGAGCTTCCTTAAGTATATCACTGAAGGAAATACCTGTATATATTTTCTTAGATATTAAGGATAATCGCTCTCGTTCACCACTTGTTCATTGGTATAATAAATATTTACTTTGGCCTAAGACCTGCTGGGCTATGTTCTAGGTACAGGCAATGCACCAGTCACCGCCTTCATGGAATGTTCATTCTAGTAAAAAACAGTGAATTCCATTTTCCTTAGCAAGTGTTGTTATGGTTTTCATAGAGCCCTCAATTTGTGTTATTTCCTCTACATTGTATAATAAAATTTCCTAGAAATGATCTTCCTAAGAAATATATTTGAGCATAAGACTTCAACTTTTGGGTTCTTAAGAGATTTTCCAAAGATAAAAATAGCACTGGTTGTAGTAAAGGCATCATTTGTTGACATTTTTATTTAATTTCATTTAAGTCACAGGAGAATAAACTTAGTACACCTCTTTCATTTTCATTGCCACAAATTCTTCTGAGCATTTTGGTCAAACTAAGTTCTAAGTGAAAATTGACTGTCATTGCCCAACTCATTTCTGCAAGGATAAGAAAAGAATGTACTGGGAAACACTGGTGAAATTCGAGCCTAGACAGAAGAAAAATTGCCCATTTTGGGGGAATAAAAATGTACTTTTAGTAAAGTTTTATTTCTAGGAAATATATTTAACTCTTTTTCTGAAGTGTTTAGTACACTTATTGAAATCTTATAGCAAATTGAGTTCATGCAATTAAAGATTCAGGGGCCTTCAACCGCATTGCATAAAGCAGAACTTAAGTATAATTTTTACGTGAATACTAACGTAGATTAAGAAAAGCATGTTGAATTTTGTTTCCGAGAAATGGTTAAAAACAGTAGACTGATATCCTAGTCAGCGTAATTTAACAGTGTTTTGTCTGTCTGGAATATTTTTCTAATGTCATTGTGAAGTTTACTAATTTTGTATACCAGTATCATCAGCAAAGAGTTTGAATAAGGAAGATACTGTTTTAGAGTTTCCATGACCGTAAGGTATTAATTCTTCTTCAACACTCTTAAATCAAAGAAAGATTGTATGTGAAAGACAAAGCTGCACTAGTCAGTTCTTAGGAGAAGACTTCCACTAAGCATTAGTTTTAAGTAATATAAACGAAGATTGTATTCAGTCCTTTCTGGTGAGTTTTATTCATGCATATGTACATAAATAAATTACTTTTATGTATAATATGTATACATACACACAGAGGAAGAAGAGCTTGAACATCACATTAGTTTCCTTTGTATTCATTTGGCCCCTGGGGGTATTTTATTTAGTTTCTAAATTACTGCTTAAGTGACTCTCCTTTAAATACAAAATAATACTAATTAAAAAGCCGTAACAACAAAGGGCCAATTCCCACACTGGAGACTTGGAGCTGGCTTATCTCCATCTCTAAAAGAACACTCTAGGTGAATGAATGATCTTCTTGCATTCCAACACAATAAGCTCTGATTAAATCTCAGAAAGAATGGCTTTAACAGCACTACAGACCAATGGGTAACAGCTATGTAGAAAATGGAATATCTAAAATTACCTCAATGGCTTTGTATATCTAAAGGTCAATATTACAAAGAAATCCAATTTATATAATAGCCTGTGTAAAGATTAGGACTGGGATTTTTTTTTCTAATGATGAAATTTGCATGACTTAATAATTACTGAGGTAGCAAATTTTCCATGTTATATGCAAAAACAGAGGCCTAGGGAAACAAAGAAGCTAGAGGTTATTATATTTATATACTTATTTCGGTAATTTATTTTTTTATTCCTTTTCTTCCTCTCCTTCTCCCTCTCTTTCTCTCTCCTCTAACCTCTCCTTCTTTCTCTCTCTCACCTTTCCACTCTCTTTCCCTCTCTTTTGATGTTAGGTCTTATTTTCCTTGGAGATTTTTAATCACATAAATACCTCCATATAGATGAGGTTTAGGTGACCTTAAACAAGTCTCTATATGGGTTTAGGTGACCTTAAACAAGTCTCTCTAATTATGCCTTATTTGGCAATGAATTTGTAAGGTTCAGATGAATTAGTGTGTTATAAAAGTGTCTTGGAAATGTTAAAGAGAAAACCGCAAGTCCAGAGTGGTGTCACTCATGCTAAAAGTCCATGATACCAAACCTAGCTTTAATACCAGTTCTAATTGCAGTTTCGACCTCTCCCAGAAACATAACTAAATCATTCAGTCTGGAATTTTCTGGTCAAGCACCAGTAAGCTAATCTGTCCATCCACCCAACAGTCCTTTACCTTTTTGGCACCAGGGACTGGTGCTTCTATGAGAATCTAATGCCCGATGATCTGAGGTGGAGCTGAGGTGGTGATGCTAGCGCTGGGGAGTGGCTGCAAATCCAGATGAAGCTTCGCTTGCTCGCCTGCCACTAACTTCCTGCTGTGGGCCTGGTTCCTAACAGGCCACAGTACTGGTTCACAGCCAAGGGGTCGGGAACCCCTGCATACCCTCACCCCCACCCCCAAAGAAGAGACAGCCTGCATGATAAGAACCCTTTTGTTACCGGGGAGCGGGGATCTTCTCCCGACACGCTGTCCAGGTTCTTGATGTCTTGAACAAAGAATTGAGCAAGACACTGAAATACAGTAGGGAAGAAAGCTTTATTAGAAGGGAAAGTACACTTCCAGAAGTGGAAGCGGGCCTGAGCAAGAGAACGGTGGCTCAGAAGGCCTGGTGAGAAAGCCTTAGGGGGTTTTATCCCTATTTGCTGTGGGTGGTCACTTTTCTTAGAGGAGTGGGCTTCCTTGATTGACCATTAATATTGATAGGACTCAGTGATTCATCATTTGCTTTCTGCACATGTTCTTTCCCAGAATTCAGTCTGTTATAATGATATTAATGAACTTCTGGGCATATGCATCATATTATAATGAAGGCACAATGAGGCTCAGGTGAGCTGAAGGTCGTTGGGGGGGGTCTTCATTGTTCAGGTGTGAGTGAGTGGCTAAAACTGGTACCCAATTTTCTGCCTCCTTGTTTCCTGGTATGAGTTACTTATATCCCAAAAATGCCTTCTGGCTTGCTTAATTGTGGGTGGGCTGGGGCAGACCCTTTCTGGAGTAGGATGACCTCACTGTCTTTGCAGGCAGACCCAAAACCCCCTATCCAACTTTCCTGCTTAACTCTTTTCTAAGAGCCATGAACCCCATTATTAGTAGTATGGATGTTGAGAGAGGGGAGATCTCTTCTGTATCTGCTTCCTGCTGGGAAGGGTCGTCATCCCTGCCTATTGGGGTTTCATGGAGCTCTTTCCTTTTCTGCCTTAGTCTGGGCGGGGTCTTGGATTTCCTGCTGAAGTGCCACCTCAGTCCCTAGATAAGGAAAAGAAGATACAAACCTGTTATTTAAATCATATATCTATTAATTTCTATTACTGATTTGCCTATTGAGTGAGTAAAGGAAAACAGACTTGGTTAATATATTTCTTTTCAGCATTTGTTGTAAGGGTAACATTGGTTAATACAATTATATAATTTTCAGGTATACATTATAATTTGACATTTATATATTCTGTTGTGTGTTTACCACCCAAAGTCTAGTTTCCTTCAGCTACCATATATTTGACCCCCTTTACACCATCTACCTCCCGCCTCCTCTCTCATCCCCTACCCTCTGGTAACCACTAGTCCATTGTCCATGAGTCTCTGTTTGTTTGTCCTGTTCCTTTGTTGCTTTTAGGTTTATATCCCACTATAAGTGATATCATGTGATTTTAAAAGCTTTTGTTCAGCAAAAGAAACCATCAACAAAGTAAAGAGACAACTATCCGAATGGGAAAATATATTTACAAGCAACGCCTCTAATAAAGGTTTAATATCCAAAATATACAAAGAACTCATGTGACTCAATATATTTCTTAAAGAATAAAAAAATCTTTGGCCTAAAGTCCCCTCCCCTCTCAGACTCTAAGGATCCTGCCTGGCCTAGGGCCATTCCTGTATGATGATCCCAATGATCCTTATCAAAAGCCCGAGGACCTGAGTTGCCAGTTTCAGGGTCATTATCTGGATTTGGGGGAGTGGGCCTTTTTCCTAAAGAAAGGAGGGAAGAAAACTTAACTAGGTTTACAAAAAAGAAAATTAAGAATTCTGCAAGAGATGTCCCATATCATTTCCTGCTAAAAGATTAAGAATTTTACAGATGATGTCCTATATCACTTTCGGTTCTCTTCCCTCAAAGAAAGAATGTCCTGGCTCAAAAATAATACTTTCTTTTCTTAATAGCTCACTTGCCCCTATAAAAAATGCTTTCATTTTGTACAACCCTCAGAGCACCTTTTTAGTTGGTAGATGGGATGCTGCCCAGTTCATGAACTGCTTCATAAAGCAAATTAGATCTTCAGATTTACTCTTGAATTTTGTTTTGTTTTTAACGAAACCAAGTAGTGTATATTACAAACATAATTTGTCTTAATTATTGCTCTTGATATATGCCTCTCAATAACCTTCTAAGGTAGCTGCTGTTATCCCATTTTACAGTTGAGGAAACTGAGGCATGGAGTGATTATTAACCTGCCCAAATCCACATGTTTAATTTATGGTTGATCTTTCTGAACCCTCTGGCAGAACTCTTATCCAATATACTGAAATGCCTTTGATGAGTACCTAATAATGAAATTTTTTGTTTTATTTTTTTTCCTAGAGTTTACCAACTGCTTTCCCAGTCTCACTTGACATTTTAGATATGTAGAAAATATATAGAAAATAACTTCTCAGATGAAGAATATGATTTTCTTTAAAGTTTGTTCATTTGTTTATTTAGCAAACATTTATTGAACACCTACTGTATAACAGGAATATACTTTTCCCTGGAAATGTAGAGATAGGGTGTTTAAAAAGTCCACTTTCAAAGATTTCGGTAGATTGTTCTTGGACCATAATCTCCGGTTAATGTCTCTGAGACTTCAGGGATTGGACAGTGAGCTGTAATGGGAAAATTAATGACATTTTAGGATGATCTTAGAATTAACTATACTAGTCTTTTCTAGCGATGGAGTTAAAGAGGATGAACAATTGTGCTTACTAAGTCTGGCTGCCCCTGGGGCCAGGCTGGAGAGAGAAATGCATGCCTTGCGTTGGGCAGCCCTCTCTCTTTTGGGCTGTATCCAGTCTCCGTACTTTTCCTGAAATAAATGCATCCCTCCCCCTCGTCTTGACTTTTTAAACCCACCCCCACCTTTTTATAGTGTGAAAGATCAATATCTTGCCCAGTTATACTTTTTTGTTGTTATTCAGCCAAGTTGGTTTATGTGCATGATTGCATTGAGTTTTGAATAGTACTTATATAGTATATACTTCTGCTTAGTTCATGATAAAAGATTTGTAAATGATGACCTGAAAGCACCTTTGATCCATTGTTTAGCACTCCTCCCCCCTCCTTTTTTTCCTTTCTCTAAGGCATTGTTCTCGTGTGTGCGCGCGTGTGCGTGTGTGTATGTATGTATTTCTTTGGCAAGCATTCTTTCCAGTTTCTCCTACTCTCCTGCCCCTTTCTTTTCTTAATGTCGAAATAATAGATGCTGCATTTTGTAAAAACAGTTCCTGAATGGAAAAAGTGGAAAATAAATTGGGGAAATTGATATTTTTACAGTGCTGATGAGCCTGCTTATCTTGAACTTGGTATATCTTCTCATTTAAGCAAATCTTTAAAAAACTATTATGAAAATTTTCAAACATCCACTAAAAATGAAAGGATTAGTAAAATGAATCCTATTATCCATCATCCAGGTTCAGTAGTTATCAATATATTGCCAATCTTGGTTCATCTATATACCTTGCCCTCTACTACTTGGTGGCATAATTTAAATATGCTAACATTCACCCATTATACATAAACAATTTAGTGATATCAGGTATTCTTTAAATATCTATTACATTTATTTCCTCAATATTTGACTGGTGTTAAAGATTTTTTAAATATAATTTAAGCAGATTTTAAAAATAAAATGTCTAGTTGGTGACATCTTGAAATATTATTAAAGTTCCCAAGGATTTTTTTCCCCCCTGGAGTTTGCTGTTCTATTTTGTGAGCATTTATTAACTTGTTTTATTTACTGGTTTTGTTCTGGATATTATTAAGCAAAACAAAACATCTCTCCAGCTGCACTAATGTATTTTGTGACATTATTCTGTAATATTTATCTTCATTTTAATTGTGTCATATGTTTGTATTTTAAAATGGATTTCCAGCAAATGTTTTGTTTGTTCACAGTAATTTATATTGAGCATAGCCCTACCAGCCCTTTAAGTCTTCATAAGGAATATCTGATCTCAATTTCTTCTAGTTTCAGAGATTATCTTCCTTTCTGTGTTAGTTTCCTTGGGCTACTGCACATCACCACAAACTTGATAGTTTAAAACAACAAAAATTTATTCTCTCATAATTCTGACAACCAAAAATCTAAAATCAACATGTTGGCATAGATGGTTCCCTCTGGAGGCTCTAAGAGGGTATCCCTTCCCTGCCTCTTCTAGCTTCTGGTGGCTGTTGGCAATCCTTAGCATTCCTTGACTTGTAGCTGCCTAATACCGATCTCCGCCTCCATCTTCACATGGCTTCCCTCTGTGTCTCTGTGTCAAATTTTTCTCTTATAAGAACACCAGTCATTGGGTTTATGGTCTAAGCTAAATTCAGGATAATGTCACTCAAATATCCTTTAATTATATGTGTAAAGACCCTCACTCCAAATAAGATCACATTCACAGGTGTTGAGGCTTAGGACTTGGACATATCCTTTTAGAGAATACCGTTCGATCCACTATACGTTTTAAACAGCAACTGTCTCTGGATTTCCACTTTAACATCTGCAGGTAAAATCCTAGACCATTTCAGAGTTTTATGGTCTGAGTGTTTGTAGTATTTTCCAGGACTACGTGAGGGCAGAGTGAGGCCACTAGCATATTGCCAGGAAGATGGCCCAGCCTTCCAGTTTTTTTCTCTGCCTCCATCTTCTCCTTCCCTCATCCATTATTCACAGACCTACCAGATGATTTTTCGAAAATGTAAGTCATCAAATTCTCTTACTTCTTTAGGGTTTACCATAGAACTTGGAATAAAGTCCAAACTTCTTTAATACAACTTTTTAAAAGGCAGTGGATAATATTCACTTTCTTCTCTCAGTACTCTGAGCCTTCGCATCTACTGTTCTCTCTGCTTAGAGCAGAATATTCTTTGGCCTTCTCTGGCTGTTACTCTTATGCAGCTGTCGGCACAGATGCCTTTTTTCTCTGTGGGTACTTCTGAGATCACCCAGCTCCAGAGTGTCTCCGTAGCATCTGCTCCAAACTCTCAGTCATGGCATTTGCCACTTGGATTGTCATTATCCTTCTGCGTACCAATGTTCATCTCTGCATTGTACCCACAAGGAGAGGAAGTACCGTGTCTGTCTTGTTCACAGTTGTGGCCTCAGCTTCTAGCACGATGCTCAATTCATATTTATTGAATGAAGAAGTAAGGGTTCTGGCTGAAGGCCCAGTTATTTCTAACTCCTATTTAAGAAAGTGTTTGGTGGAGCTGGTTTAGCCCACAGCTTGCTTCTGCTTTCTTGGACTGGGTCAGAACTGCCACAGATCTTTGGAAATGATTCACATTCCTGGGGACCCACTAGCAACAAATTTTCCCATCTCTGCTCATCAGATGTGTAACTTTGATGAATCCAAAACCAGTTTGGCTAGTTTAAAATTGTCTTCCTTTAGTGGGGCAGTCAAAACAGTGTTTTGCCTCAAAAATCAAAGAGCTTTGTAGAAAGTGACAAAATTTGGGTTGATTGTAAGATTAACTTTGAAATAAAATATTTTACATATTACAGTAGTTTGTGAAGATCTTAAATTTGGCTGTTTTTTTCCCTGGGGAATTAATATTCATGTATTAAATTTTAGGAGAGAAATATGCTTCTGTTTTTCTATATCAGATGACTTTGGGGAAGCTTGCTTTTGTGCTTCCCTTTAATTAAGGATTTATTTTTTTAATTTAAACATTCTATTCGCTTTGTTTTACAAGTATTTTTCATGTGTCTATATTGATTAGCTACTATTCTTTTATAGTTATGCCCCTTGGTGTCCATCCTGCCAGCAGACTGATTCAGAATGGGAGACATTTGCAAAGAATGGTGAAATACTTCATATCAATGTGGGGAAGGTAGATGTCATTCAAGAACCAGGTACTGTAAATATTGAACATTAAATGCAAAAGTTTGTTACTTCTCATTTTAAATTTTTTCAAACATATAGAAAAGTTGAAGACCAGGATATTGATACCTATGAACTGACCACTTAGAATCAACAGATAACATTTTAGCAGATCTGGGTCTATGTATGTGTGTGTTTACACATGTATAGGAGTATATATGTTTATATTTTTATTATTTTTTCTATTGCTCAGTCATTTGAAAATAAGTTGCAGACCTCATGATACTTTACCCTTCCATACTTTGGCATATTAAAATCTCCCTAATTATTTCCCACATGTCTTTTTATAGTTTTTGAACCAGGACCTAATTAAGGTTCACCATTTGCATTTGGTTGTTATGTGTTTTTAACCGCCCTCAATCTAGAATAGTCCCCCATTTTTTTCATGACATCGATATTCCGTAGAGAACAGGCTAGATATTTGCCTATGTAATTTCCTTATGATGACATTTAACTTATATTTTTTTGCATTTTCTATAAACTTGAAGTTCAGCCTAGAGGCATGATTCAGGTTAGACATTTTATGGCAAGAGTGGTTCATAGGTGATGCTGTGACTTTTTATTTTATCCCACTAGAAGACACATACTGTCACCATTAGTGATGTTGAGCTTGAATACTTGGTTAAGGTGATGCCACTAAACATGTTCATTGTAAAAAAAAGATCCCACTTTGTGACTAGCAGGTAATCTGTGGGGTGATACTTTGGAGTTTTAAGATAAATGATGATCTTAACCTGAATCAAATATTTTGTTGTGAGTTCCAGAATGAATTTCTAATTCTCTTGTTCCATCTACATTTATTAGCTGTTAATGATGTAATTTTTCAAGAGAAAGAAGGGGAGAGTAGAGGAATCTTTTATATTCTGAAAAGATATACACAATTTATATTTGTAGTTTAAAAATAACTATTATACATAAATTGAAAAGGAAAGTTGGGCTTTTATGACACAAATCTCAAATTTGACTGTTTTCAAACTTTATTAGGCATTTTTTCCTATCTACATTCTATTTCTACCTATTTTATTCCTTTACAAGGAAAAGAAGGCAGTTATGCAAATGTAGCTATTATGTTTCTGTAATAACTGTGAGTTAAAAAAAGACAAAGTACTGAATTTCCGATTAATTGGACAACAAAATTGATGGTGTCTGTTAAGATCAATGTGTTGACAAACCCATGGAGAGATAGTTCTATTAAAAGCCATTAGTCTTCAAGCCTCCACCTTTTAAAACATTTGAATCAAAGCCACTTCTGCCTATCTGCTATTTAGAGACAGAAAATTATAGTTATTAGTTCATGGTTTGGGCTGTTATAGTTAGTTATTCTGTTTGGAGGTCAGTCATAGCAATTACATTTTTGCTGTAAACTTGTTTTCATCTTTTAGTAGTTTGAGTCCAATGAAATCAGATGTAAGCCTTGGTAGTTAGTGAGCACCAGACACGTTTTACGAGTTTCTTGGAAATGCAGCAGTTCTATTCACATTTTAGCCATTTGGTATACCTGCTGTGAATTCACAGCATGATTTGAATTAAAAGAATTAAACCACTTTGTGATGGATTCACAAATCTAAAGTCTAATTAAATGTAGTCTTTCCATCTAAATTGTAGACTTATAGTTATTTTTCCATTGGTAATTGATTAGTACTTTTTTGATAATGAAGTAAAAGAGAAGTCGATTATGATGAAATATTTTAAAAACAAATTCAAAAAAATTCATCGTTGACTCATAGGTATTTATGTAAATATAAACTATGTATATTTAAAATATCAAAGAAGAATAGAAAAGGTCTTTGGTCTGGTATTCTGTATGAATAGTGAAGAAATAAAATCCAAAAAGGAAAAGTGTTATATGTATTAGAAGAATTTTTTTAAAGTAGAGGCTCACGAATTAGTTTAAATGATAAAAACTTAAAAACTATAACTCAAATAAAAATTCGGGGACAAAATTCTACCCACATTATTGAGTGGCCTAGAGAGTATTTCACTTCAGATTATACTATTTTATGTTTATAAGTTTAAATTACAGTCCTAATGTTTTTCAATTAATGTGTTTATTCAACAATATTTGAGTTCTTACCATGTTCCAGGCCCTGTTCTGGATAACAGTGATACAGGTGAATAATGGTACAGGTGAATAAAGAAGACGAAGACTTGATTCCTCACTGAGCTCACATTCTAGTTAGGAGATAGGCAGTAACAAAAGTAAAATGGAAAATAATATCTGATGGTAAAAGAAATCAGGATAAACATGTAGAAAATATTGAAAACCACTATTTTACATAGCATGGTCAGGAAGGACTGTTTGACCAGAAGTCTTGACAGAGTAAGGAAGTAAATTCCAACAAGCTTTCAGGGAGGAGCATTCCAAGCAGAGCAAATAGACTGTGTAGCTAGGGGTATGTGGCAGCCAGGGAGTGAGTACTCAAGGTAAATAACATGATATGATTTATGTTTTAAAAGAATTCCTTTGGTTAGTTTGAGACAGAATTTAAGTTTCACGATGTTTAATAGAAATCCAAATAGAGATAAGCTAGAAATATGCATTTGAGGATCATCACTGTAGATGGTCTTTGAAATGAGGGGAAAATTTTAAATTGGCAGAGAAATGTTTAGAGGATTGAGAGCCAGGGGACTCCAACATTTAGAAGAAAAGTTTGAGCAGAAGAAAAGGAGAAGCTAGTGTAGGAGAGAGATGGAGAAGTAAAGGTTCCTGGAAGCCAAATAAAAAGAGACTGTCTTATGTGGTACTGATTCACTGGCAAGCCTCTGGGATTGCTGGTCTCTATTCGTAGGAAGCTATTTGAGTGTTCATTTTTACGAAATCTAATATCCTCATCAAGCAGTGGGGAACCATTGAAACGATATGGTTTTTCCTCACAGTTTAACACTTTACTGGATATTTCTGTATACAGATTTATATTTGGTTACAGATCTCCATTACTATATTCTTTTTTCAGGGCTACCTTGCAACTGGAGTGCTAGTAAAGGATAATTTCATTTCTTTTCCTTGCAAGTAAAATTTAAAAAGAAGAGAAAGCAAGAATTTTTAAAGTGTTCATGCATAATTCTTTAGTTATGCCATTAACTATTCCACTGGTCTATTTAATAAAAGATTTTTTTAGGTATTTTAAACCAAAAATAGGGTTTTAGAATTTTGAAGACTGGAGATTGTAAGCTCATTGCATTTTTATAGCTGGGATGTAGAAGTCAAGGAAAGGACAGGCCTTAGATTAGGTAACATTACGTTGTCTTTTTAATACTACATAGACCAGGCGATTTTTCAATTGAGTTGACTTTGAAAAATTAAATTTAATGAGGATATATTTGAACCTTCTGTTCCATGCAGATGAGCTTATTTGTCAAGGACAGGAAAACAGTAGCTGCTTATAGAGCACTCATGGGTAAAATTGTGGCTATTTCACTAGATTAGAGGTAAACCAAACCCTCTACCAGGGCCAAGAATAAGCTTTGTAATTAAAACTGCTAATTTATTACAGAAGCCAATTTAGCTTACTATACTTCAGTTAATGTTAATATTTTAATTTCAGAATTATAAAAATTTGTCATTTGTATTCTGTTATATTGACAACTTTATTTCAATCTCGAAGGTAAGATTAGTTCTCCTTTTTATTCATTGTTTTCCTTCTGCTACTCCCTTTGGTGGTAATAACTAACCTTTAGTTAAGCACTTACTTCAGCCTCTAATTGTGTTTAAGCACTTACATGAATTTTAGCTTCTTAAGAAGAACAAACTGTTTCTCTCTGTATTTATTACTCAGAAAACTGAGGCGCAGAAAGGTTAAGTAACATACCCAAGGTAATACAGCTAATGAATGGTAGAAGAAAAACTAGTAGCTATCCTCATTTTCTTAATATTGAACTTAAATAATTTCTGTTGTGTTTTTGCATATCAAAATATAGTTCCATCATCATTTTTATTTCTCCGATCTTTTCATTCTTTTTTTCTTTTGCTGTGTATGTTTAAGATAAACTTGCTAATAAGTAATTTTTTATGCATTTTGGATTAATGCTTGTTTTATATTGCAATACAGTCTTTAATTTAAAGTGGAAGTTATGTCTATGACCATGCCACCCTGAATGGGCTCGATCTCATCTGATCTCGGAAGCTAAGCAGGGTTGGGCCTGGTTAGTACTTGGATGGGAGACCACCTAGCAATACCAGGTGCTGTAGGCGTTAAAAAATAATAATAAAAAATAATAATAATAATAAAGTGGAAGTTACCCTTAAAGTAAAAAAGGCATATAGAAATTGCAGGAGACCTGTAGTTAAACTTTATCTCTCTTACTTAAAGGTTTAAGAGTGTACTTGTTTCTTCCACACTTTCTGAAGTTTGTTGCAGTGAACCATTATACAAACCTTCAAATGAGCTCCTGCCTTATTAAAATGCTTCATTAAGATCCACACTTGCTTTTCAACCCTGAAGCTGCAACCTAAGATGATGCTTCTCTGTTCCAAGTTGATCATGTTTTAAATTTTCAGGTAATTAGTATCTCCCCTGACACCTCATAGTATCTATGTTAAAAGTTAGATGACATTTTTGGAGCACTGACATGAGACCCAGAGATTTCTGACATCTTTTGACTTCTCAGAAGTGACATTTATTTGAGGTGAATTTTCTATAGTGTCAGATCTTTAAGGGCTTAGAAGTGGTCATAATCTAAGGACTGTTTTGGTTGCTCTTAATCTTGTTGATTTTACTGAATATGTCCTCAGTGACAGTGTATATTCCAGACAACAAACTGAACTTAAATCTGAGTTAGATACTATAACCTTACTATTAATATTCCACATGGGTGTTATTTGAAGAAATATTGACAGACATAAATGAAAGCAATCTTGAGGCATAACAATTTATTAATAATGGTCATTATTTTATATGAACCTTACTTTATGTTCTCTTGTATATTGGTGCAGTCGTTACAGAAAACAGCATAGCAATTCATATCAAGAACCATAAAATTCGTATACCCTTTAACCTGGCAATTTTGGGAACAAGCATCCTGTTATACCTTATAGCCTGAACCAGAAAACTGCAGAATAATCTCAGAGACCATCTGTCACTGTGCTTCTTTTTCTTATTATCTCTGGATACATTTATTAGTAAAAATATGTTATCTAAAATAATGTACAATTTCCAAGGTGTTTAACACTAAATATGTTACATCCTCTCATTTTTTTCTACCTTTGAATCATTGTTTTAAATGTAGAAAATAAGCTAGCATTTATTTAGTATTTATTATATGTCAGATGTTTTCTGTGTGCTTTGTAAATATAAAATTAATACTAAAATTGAAATAGAAATTATGATGCCCATTTATAATAAGGAAACTGAAGCCCAGAGAATTTAAATTTAATGTCCCAGATAAAAGCTAGTAAGAGGCAGAAGTGGGGTTTGACCCCAGGCAAGCTGGTCTTGAATCTGGAAATATTGTTTTGCATATTTATATAATTTAATGTATTTTATGAAGTATTTTTTATATTTATTATTTATTTTTTAATTTATTGCCATGGACAATGATGACGAAGAATGTATGAAAAATTTTAAAGAACAAATTAAAAATATTGTCTTCAGTGGTTTTATTAGAAATCCTATCAACGTATTCTGATAAAAATAAAACCCAAATAGAAACTTGAAGAAGTGAGGGGATGCTGTTTGTTCATTCCATTTTAAAAGACCATATAAATAGAGCATGATTCCATAACATTGTCATTTTCCTTAGATAAAGTTTTTGGGTGGTCATAAGAATCTGTAACTAGAAAAGAAGTGAGATATGAAATTGTTTATAATAATTATTTTAAGCAAAACCATATAACACTTTTCAAGCCCTGAGGATTAGCAATACTTTCCACCTTAGCAATCTAGAGTCGGAATTATACGAAAAGATACCCTTGTTCTCTGCTAGGGTGGAATTCCAAGCATGTTAGAGATAAGACTGTCCTGTAGACAGATGTGATTGTTAACAATCCCCAGGTAGCTTCTCAGGTCACATGTGGGTTTTTTTGTTGTACTTTTGTTTAATGTACAATGATAAATGTATATTGTAGATGTTTCTTTTTATAACATTGACTTTTACTGCCTTCAGAGTACCGTGTTTTCTTTTAAGTGCCATAGGGCTATTTTAGAGTCTACTTGGTTTGATATGAGAAAAAAATAGAGAATCTTTCTTTGGGAATACTCATCATTAATAATTATTATGCTGAATTTCAAACTGCATGTGACCACAGAGATGTAAAATTTGAGCTACTTTATTTGATTACATATTTTATTTTGTCCAGATTGTTCTTCAGTGGGAAAGGCAGACATGGTAAGAATGTACAAATGATGTCTCTGTCATTTTTCCATGCTGGCCAGGAAGATCTTTAACTTTCCTTCTCTTCACCAGAACTAGGCCTGCTCACTCTTGGTGCCCGCATGAGTATTATTTATTTGTAAACATTTAGAGAGCAAGCATCTGGTTTTTACTCTTTATCTCATTCAGGTTTTTGTTACATGCCCCTTTCTTGATATCTATCTCTGTTTATAGTCATGATTGAGAGTATTAAGTTCTTTCTGTCTGCTACTAGACTAAGCTCTTCGAGAACAAAGACTGTACACGTTTTTGCTTATCTGTGCATCTTGTCATAGTCCCTGGAACAGAGAAGGAGCTTAGTAAAAATTTGCTGAGTAACTAAGGGTTTTATTTGTTTTTGTCTTTAGTGTACCAAGCATAACGTTTGATATGTGGTTAGTATTCAGTAATGATTTGCTAAGACAAATTGAAAAAATCTGTTTAATATACAAAGTACTTGCAAATGTTATAAATGTGCAAAGATTATACATGATCTTATTATTTCATAATTCTTTTTAAACATGTAACTGATATACCTATTATTTATTGAATACTTTACTATGTGCTAAGCACTTAACATACTGATCTAATCTAACTTCAGAACAATTCAATTAGGCTTTAATATACCCATTTTATAGATAAGGTAACTGAGACTGAGAAAGGTTAAGTAATTTATATAAGGTCATAAAGCTAGTAAATGGAGAATTTAGTGTTTAATCTAGGTCACATGCCTATCCTTTTAGCCACCATACAATTCCAAGTCATGCACAAGACAGAAAACTCAAGTGTAACACATCAAAGATAAGCAAATTGTATGTCAGTGTCCAGAGAGTGCTAGGTAAATAAAAATGGGTAAAAATAAAATTTCTTTAAGTCAAAAAAATAAACAATATCCATGATTTAATTTGTGGTTATAAAAGCAAGCCCCAAGCATTCTTGTTCTTACAACTTAATTTAGACACTTGAGTTCGTCTGAGTTTGACTCATAACTTTTTTTGTTTATCTTCTTATAGGTTTGAGTGGCCGCTTCTTTGTTACCACTCTCCCAGCATTTTTTCAGTAAGTTTAAATAGTTTTCTGCTCTTGCAAATATTAGAAATCAGTAGATATGTACGAGGAATTCTCAGTTGTTTTCCATACCTTTTTTTTGGATAACATAAAAGGAGGGATGATTCTTAATAGAAAAGTAGGAATTGGTTAAGTAGACAAGGTGGAAAAGGCCTTTTCACCTTCCAAGAACTGTAACTAGTTCTGTACGGCTGACCTGAAAGGTACAGTTGAATCATCCTGGGTGATGAGGCTAGAGAGGCTCAGGTAGTGAGAGGGGAAAAAGAAAGGTCTGAATAGGTTCTTAAAATACTTAGGAGGTGTGATCATTGGGACTTGGTGACTGATTAGCCGTAAGGAATGGAGAGCCTAAGATGACTACCAATATGCTATGTATAACTAGTAAAAGCTATTAGGAGCCATTCTCCATTTGGGCCTCTATTTTCTAAACTTCATTTCTAAAAGGCCCAAATGGAGAAGATAGTATTAAGTGACTATGCTAATTCCAAATAGAAAAGTTTAGGTGATAGTTTGATTTCAGGATCTAAAGCTCAGAAGAAAGATCTAGACTGGAGATACATATTAGGAATTCCTCAGTATTGAAGTAGGTAACAGTTGGAATATATCTAGAGAAAACATATACAGTGAGAGGAGGAGTAGGTCAAGGATAGAACTTGGAATTGACCAACCTTCAGACACGGAGTAAGGAATTGAGAAGATTAATATTTATACATGCTTTCTGATATATGCCTCACTATAATTTTTTTGTTCATTTGAGCCAAGTTAAAATTCAGGGTGGAGTTCACATGTAAAACCAATAATTATTTTGATTTTTGTTATCTGTAACATTTATTATTTTAACGAATTTATTTTCTATTTGTTTTTATAATTTATAGTGCTAAGGATGGGATATTCCGCCGTTACCGTGGCCCAGGAATCTACGAAGACCTGCAGAATTATATCTTAGAGAAGAAATGGCAATTAGTTGAGCCTCTGACTGGCTGGAAATCCCCAGCTTCTCTAGCGTAAGTTTTGTTTGTTTGTTTGTTTAAACAAGAAAGTATTATTATAAAATAAGAGATATCAAGTGAACAGTCCATGGACCTTGAAAGTTACATTTTTCTTCATATTCACTCTAATTACCCAGATTACACATGATCATGCTTAGACCATGTTGTATTTCTGGTTTTATGACCCACATGTGTTACAGCTGATTGTTAGTATACTGGGAATTAAGTATCCAGATTCAGGTGGGTTACAGAAAGCCTCTCCCCTAGTTTTTGCACTAAGTCATGACAGCTGTTTTCTCTTTACAAAATATGATTTTGAATACCATATACCATTCTTTCTTTCTTTTAAATTATTGGTAATATAGGAGACTAACTCTTTCTTGAATTATATAGTACATGAAGGAATTGCTTTTGTATCTATATGGAAAATAAAACCTATGGTGTCTTTGGCCACCTAGCGGAATATTGTTATGGTAACTCATGGCCATAATGGCAGACTCCATAATGGTGAGGTAGATAAGGCCAAACCACAATAACTTTTTCCACATTTGGTTTTAATTTTGAATGAATTGTCATATTTGGAGTTAATTTTGTTAGTATATATAATTGTAAGGAATGTCCCTGCTGAAAAAGGATCAAATTATGTTATATTTCAGGAAAGAATCATCTAGTAGCATTTATATAATACCCAGGAAACATGCAGCTTACTCAAAAAGCAGCTTTCATTCTACAAATATTTGAGTACTGACTTTATGCCAGATACTGTTCTAGGTGCTAGATAGTCAAAAGTGAACAAGACAGATATGGTCCCTCTATTCTCCTCAGGTAACTTAAAGTCAGGCACAGTTAAGAAAAAAACTAGAGATATGAAGAATCATAGTCCGGATAAGGGCTGTTTGAAAATCAAACAAGCAAATGAAAACCTTTACTAAGACATGGAATTACCATGAGGGCATGGACCTCCATTAGATGAGAGGCTAGGAGAGGTTACTCTGAGGGGAGGGGACTACAAGTGAGCCCTGAAGGATAGGACAGCCTAGCCAGGTGAAGAACAGGGGGAGCTATATTCCCGGGAATGGGTCTAACATGCATATAAGCTCCATCGTGGAAAGGTCTTGGTATACTGAGGAGAAGAAAGATGGTCGAGGTTAAGACAATGAAAGGTAGGTAGAGTGATATATAAGCCAAGAAAGAGAGGCAAGAAGGAGCCAGATCGCACAGGCTTTTAACCGCAATGAGGAACTTGGGTGTTGTCAGTGCATCAAATGACAAGGTGGTTCTTAGAAGAGACCAGAGAGGGCAAGAATAGATGAGGTCAGACAGTTAGAAGGCTGTTGTAGTGTCTAACCTAGTGCTAGTGCTTATCAGGGTGGCAGCAGTGAGGATGGAGAGATTGGGTGGACTTAAAATATATTTCGAAGATAGACCTGGCTAAGATGAAAGAAAGGGAAGATTCACAAAAAATCTCTTGGGTTTCTGGTTTTAGTATTTTGTGGGTGTTGGTACCAGTTACTGATTTGAGCAAACCACGGGTTCAGTGTTAAACATAATAAGTTTGAGATGCAGACTTCTTTGTAGAGCTGTCAAGTTGGATGCATGGAGATGAGTCTCTCCTGAAGAATTCAGGAACACAAATACAAAACATATAGATGGTATTTAAAGGATTAAGAGGGAGGAGATCACCTAGAGAGAGGGAAAAAGAAAAGTGCTTAGAACTGAGCCACGAGACACTTTAAACTTAAGAAGTCGGGTAGAGAAGGAGTCAGCAAAAGGAAAGTAAATATGAATGCTAGTGAGGCAGAAGGACAAGCGGGGATATGTGATTTCCTAGAAGCCAAGTAAATTAAGGTGCTCAAGGAGGAGGAGTAGTCACTTTTGTCCCAAGTTAACCATGGGTGAAAGATCAAGTCTGAGATTTGGATGTTGAATGAAGCAATGCAAGGTCACTGGCTTTGACAAGTAGTATTAGTGTAGTAATGAGAACAGAAGCAGGTTTGGATGGGTTAAATATACTATAAGGAAGGAGAAACAGCAAGTGTGGACTGCTCTTTGGAGAAGTTTGTCTGAACCTGGAGGGCCATGTGAGGTCCAAGGATACTCTTTTTAAAAGATGAGAAGAGGGCAGAATATGTTTTCATGCTGATGAAAATAAACCGACAGAAAGGGAGAAACTGCTAATGCGGGAGGAGGGGATGGCAGAAAGAACCCAGTCATTCACAAGCTAAAGGGATGGGATCCAAGCCACAAGTGGAGAAATTAAACTGTGGTCAGGCAGGTAGACTTTCTCTATCATAACAGGAGAAGGTAGATGCAGGTGTACCTCAGCTCAGATTCGGTGCTGGGGAGATAAGAGAGATCACACAATGGCTTCTGATTTTGTAGTGACATATGAGAAGTGTTTGTTAGTTAAGAATGCATGGGGAAGGGAGGGTGTGTAAGGGTATGAAGAGAGGGAAAGGATATGAGCTATCCTCTCTTGCAGAGCTTTAAAAAATGTAGTGTTGAGTGCTCCCTGAGGTTTGTGAAGGGAGAACAGTCAGCTGGTCATCTGATTTTTCCCCAGAGACATGCAGCTGCCCAAGGTCGGGGTTTTGCCAGGTATGTACAATAGAGGAAGAAAGGGCCAGGGGATTTGAATGTATTTACAGCAGTGACTGTAATGATAACCATGGAGTAGAGAGGACAATGTACTGCAAAATGTAGAAAGACAGATCCTTGTGATCTGAGGTTTGTTTTTGTCTTTGTTTTTCATAGTTTTTCATAGCATCACCAATAGTTCTCTCTCTCTCTCTTTCTTTTTTTTTTTTTAGGATGTCTGGAATGGCTGGTCTTTTTAGCATGTCTGGCAAGATATGGGTAAGTAATCTTAAATGTAACTTTTGCAATTCTTTACAGAAGTTTTTTTTTGTTTTTTTTTTAAATAGTAAGAACGCAGCTTCTATAACAATAGGAAAATAAACATTTGTAAATACTTTTAAACCTTCGTTTTTCTTTTTAAGCAACACAGCTATCCTCACGTGGGGTTCCCAATGGAAATGTGTTTTTGTATAGAAGGGCATACATTGAACAAGGACCTGTAACTACTGTGTCAAAGTCATATTTTCTTAGATCAGTGGTAAATCCCTTTATCAAAGCTGAATGGGCTTATGATTTTACTTCATCTTATTTTTCCATTGTTATAATCTCCTTATAGATCAAAGATCTAAGCCTGAAAGTGAATCTCTATGTCAAGGATTAGCAAACTAAAGCTTAGGGACTGGTCACCTGATTTCATAAATAAAGTTTTTATTGGAACACAGCCATGTTCATTCATTATCTATTGTCTATAACTGCTTTCATTATATACTGGTAGAGTTGAGCAGTTGTGACAGAGAACATGTGGCCCACAAACCTCAAATATTTACTCTCCTGCCCTTTGAGGAAAAATTTGAACACTCCTGCTATATGTGATTGTATCATTTCAGTGATTTAGAACTATTATGTAGGTTAAAAGGTTGAATAATTATGTATTCTTGACTGTGTCACAAAATCTTTTGCTCCTCTTTATGTGTAGAATGAGCTAAATCCTGCCAGATTTAACACAATTGCTGTAGGATTAAATATATATCCTTAAAGTATTTCAAGTCTTTTCTAAGCTATGATTGTAGGTCATAGCGTCATATTTGGAACTTAATATTCAGTAAGCTCATGAAGACTCTTTTTGCTCATGCATATTGATATATGTTGACGGAAATTTAGGAACAAACTTTTTTCAGATATATTTTATTTTCTGAGATAAAATATCAATTTCAGGGTTTTTTTTTTTTTGGTTTGTTTGTTTTTAACAATAGAAGCAATTGATCTCTTGATTCGTTTTTTTTTTTTTTTGATTAAAATTGTTAACCAGTTTTTTGGGGGGGGCGCTATTGTGTATTAAACGATAACTGGCATTTTTCCTCTCTCCAGATAGTATGAGTTTCATATGGTTTCTTTCTACCATTTTCTTAACATTAGTGACAAGTTTATTCAAGGGATGAGAATTATGAATAGCCAACTGGGAACTGAGAGTAAGGAATTCTGCCTTTCACAGTATATTGACACTAAAGGTTGATAGAGTCATATTCTGGTAGCCATGTGAGAGCCTTATAGCCTTTCAATGTCTAATTTAACAGGATGATTATAGTAGATGGATGTCAAGAACCGCTAAGAGCAACATCTTAGCATAGAACCTATAATAAGTGCAGGTAAAGAGGTGCATTTGTTCTGTGGGTTTAGGAGAGCTTAGATGGAACCTGGTCATGGCTTTCACACATTGTTAAGGAGTTTTACTTTTAAACATAGTATCAAGAGACAAAAATAATGGTCCTGACCTCATACAACTTGGCATTTAATACTTAGATAAACAAGAGTTTAAATAAGGAGTTACAGTCTTTAATTATATCATGCCAGGAGTGGGTGTTTTATCATTATCTGCACAGTGTCCAGCCATGGACAGCAAGGATGGATTGTGTGGATGCATTGAGACTGCAGAGAAAAGGCCATTTGGAAAATAGAATATGATCCATCTCTGGATAACCAATTAAGATATTCTTAGTGATTGAGAAATAGAGTATATGTGGTATTTATATGTATATTTCAAATGGCTTTCCGGATACTTAAAAAGGGAACAAAAAAGTTTTATAAGATAAACTGTAAAATTTGACACACAAAGATTACATTTTATATACCATAAAGTTCCTTTTATCTAATACTAATACCGTATTTTTTCTTTTTGGTTAGCATTTGCCTGGAATTTTTTTTCCACCATCAGCCTTTTTGTTGTTATGTTTTAAGCAAGTCTTGTAAAAAGCACATAGCAAGAAGTAATTATTTTAACGGATACATTTAGTCCATTTGTATTTATTGGAATCACTAACACATTTGCCCTGATTGTGGATTACGTGTGGATGTGTGGGGTAGGGTGAGTGTACCTGACTAAAAGAACATAAATGGTAGATTGTTTTTAGATTATTTTGATCCCCTCATGCATATGTATACATTACCTTAAAAATCTGTTATAGAAATCTGGTATTATCTTCTGTATCAGCATCTAGCTTCCCCAAGCCTCTTGACAACTTTTGTGGTTTCTTTATTTCTTGAAAACAAGTTGCTAGCCTGTCATGAAATCTCTAGGAAGGGCTAGAAACCACCTGTGTTTCTAGAATTCAGCCCTTGTCCTCTGCTTACAGAGTATGGTCTTGGCCTGGTGGAACCCAATCCTGAGCTACCTGTCAGGTGTCTGGTTTCCGTGTCAGCCTCTAGGTACAGTCTTGCCTTGTTGCTCTTACAGAACCTCTCACTGAGACAGCCTTCCTAGCTGACTACCTAACCCGCTCAGCTTACTTAACTGCTCTTCCTCTTTGCCCAAGATCCTTTCGTCAGTGCTGAATGTATAATCGTAGGGGAACATAATCTGTTTTTAACTCATGTGTAGACAATATAAAACTGTAGTGCAACCATATTAACCACTGAACAGAAAAAGCACAGCATGTGGTGAGAGAGAGAGAGACCAAAGGAGAAAACATGGTGAGAGAATAAGGAAAGACAGAGCAGCTAATGCCAGTGAGGCAAGATTGTTGATGCCCATCCACAGTCCCTTTTATCCTACTGAGATTTCGTGGGTACATAAACAGGTAGGGGAGTCAGTCTTTCCCCCAGCAGAATCCCCTGGATAGGTAGTTGATTAGATGTAAATACTTCCGTAAGGAAAATTGCCTATTATTAAGTGGGGGAAAAGATAACAAAGCCTGGAAGATATACTAGAGGAGTTTCTCAGAGTGGACATCTTCTACAGAACTGATGGTACTGATTTTCTATTTTATAGTAGCTATGTAAAATTTTTAACAATTTTATTCAACTTAAAAAACAAGTGACACAACTTAATGAAAAATATTAATAATATAAATGATAGTACAAGGTGAAAGTAATGCCATGAAAGCAATGTACAGAAGACTGAACTTGGAAAACACCACTGTCAAGGGTGGTACCACAGATCAGGATTGGGAATCCTGGGGTTGAGATTTTGTCTGTGGCACGTGTATGGAGAGACTTTCCAGTCTTTCTGTCTTCTCATCTCTCTTCACAATGATGCAGGGAGGCATTAGCTTTCTTCCAGAGAGACAAGCCATTACCTCTACCTTAGGTGTATGTCTCTGAAGCTATTTGTTTTTTTCTGCCATAAACTGTTACTATAACACTTCGAATGCTTAGCATAGAACCTGGCACCTATTACATACTTGATAACTGTTTTTTTGTTACTTATATTTATTAGTTATTGTCATTATCACTTTACTTTTCCCCTCTAAATGGGCAACAAGGAATAATTTTATGTTCTTACTCATTTATCTTTTTAACAAAATCTGATAGTGGGATTAAAATAGGGTTCTATGGCAGGTGTACAATGTGTACTTTTGCTAACTATGTTTAGCATTTGAATATATTCAAATCTTACTTGATTTGATGAATTTGTGCTGCTCAGTGAGCTAATATAGTATGTGACTTACCACTTCTCAGTGTTACTGTTATGAAAGGATGCAGGCATATGGCAAATTTTAGCTACAATAAGGTGTGGTACATCTTTGGGAGGATAATCTGTATGATGGAGAAGATCTAATGCTTCATAAATATCACATGATGAGAATTAAAAGCCATGAGTATTTAGACTGGAGAATAATGAGAGTGCATTTTAAAACTCCAAAGCATCCCCTTGTATTTTAGATGGTGGCATCTCTTCTCCTTCTGCTTTTTTTTCTTGTTTCTAATATCTAGAACAATATTGCAGTGAGATGGTACACATCCAGAAGATATATCTCTTAATGCCTACAAGAGGCCGTGTGGTTGCATCTTGTTGCAAGTGTCAAAACATGGAAGGGGAAGGAAACCCTTGGCCATCACTGGAGAAGTCATTCTCAGCTGCTCCCACATAGGGAATATATTTTGAGGATTCTGATCTGTGTATGAAAGGGATGTAAGGCTTGTCCCCAAACTTACCAGAATATGTACTATGACATAGGCGAGATATAAATTCAAGAGGCTCTCTGTCCTTCTAGGCCAGCCCAACTCTGAGTGAGACTGTGCAACACTGGGCTGGATGTGTGAGTTCCCTCGGTCAGCATCTAATCCGACCTGCTGTAGTTCAGGTCTTAGAGGCAGTCCTGGTCTTCATGTGGAGGGAAAGCTCTACCTCGGATCTGTGGATGTCTTGGCCTGGCTCCATTCTTTAAATTCATCTGACTACTGGTTGGAATGTTCTTGTATATTCTGTAATGGTATCTTCATTTAGTCTTCTTACTCAAATCTGTATGTAGCCAAAAATTGGCTCTAACTCAGTCATCTATTACAATAGTATAATAGTGTAAGGTATTGGGCTTATCAGGCAACATTTTTGTGTATTTTAAGGAAACAGAGTGGGATGCTTCCTTGTAATGAGTGCATATGATATTGAACAGAGATCAGTATTTTTCACAAGTGAAAACTGTCATTGCGTAGCAATTAAGGAAACAGAATCACAGAAATTTACCACAGAATTAGATCAGTTTTAATCAATGATTACCCAGAAACATATCTACAGCAAAACTTCAAGTACCTAATACCATGAACCCTCACAATCTTAAAGTGTTCAAAAACCACTGTGGAGTCAGATAAAGTAAACAGATAAAGATTTATGCCTGCAGTTGTGAAAACACAACTTGACTAATGAGGCTTGAGTAATAATCACCTAAAATAGAAGTCCCCAACCCCTGGGCCATGGATTGGTACTGGTCTGTGGTCTGTTAGGAACTAGGCCGCACAGCAGGAAGTGAGTGGCAGCCTAGCAAGCGAAACTTCATCTATTTGCAGCCACTCCCCAGCACTAGTATCACCTCCTCAGCAACACCTCAGATCATCATGCATTAGATTCTTGTAGGACCACCAGTCCCTGGTGCCAAAAAGGTTGGGGACTGCTGACCTAAAAGACTACAAGATGGTAGGCTTTCTCTAAGAAGCTCTTTAAAGTGTAAGTCAATATAAGAATATTTAAGTAGAGCTTATTAAAATAAGAGGATGTTTTGAATTTGCTAAGAAGTGTGTGACTCAGAATGCAGTCACACAAAGGCAAATAATTTACAGCGTTCTAGAAAATAGAAAGTTTCTCGAGGACTACTTTAATCATTTATTTTGAAGAAAAGGCATAAGATACCATCTGGAAGGATTGTAACTGCACAGTATTCTTTCTAACCATATGAGTAAGGCAAATGGACAGGTATTATTAATAAAGCAAGTTCCAGAATACAGATATCCTTGGGTCAGCACAAAGGCTGACTGGCTTTCTATATCTTCTAATTCTTTGGCAGATTTCTGAGTTTAATGCTGATGGTGGAATTGAATCATCAAGAAAAGCATCAACTATGTTCAGTACGTAGAATTTGCTAAAGCAGGAACCTGTGCATTACATTTTAGAACTTCTATTGATACAACATTTGGTAACCCAATACCTCTTTTGCCTGCTGGGTTCCAGAATGCTGGATTATTCTTAATAAACAGTTGCCCTGGTTGAAAACAGAATGATGATCAATGCAGTCAACAGAAGACAGATGACGGTTTTATAAATCAAGAGTTGTTTGTATTTTCTGTAAATAGTTTAAGGATTTGCTAGTATCTTTTCCTTATTCACCTAATGCTCATTAGACACTAATTATATGTCAGTGTTTAAAATATTTGCTGTGTCTTTAGAGCCATCTCTTCTGCAGAATAAGAAATTGGAGAGAGGCAATCTCATATTCTAGATCAGTTAACAAGCTTTTTTGTTTGTTTATCATTAAGATTTAAGCCAGAAGGAGATATATTATTTAATTATATTGACATTTATAAACTGAGAAACCAACAGGAAAAACTTAAATAATTTAGATTTTGGAAAACTTTAAATTAAAATAGAAGCTTGGACTCATATTCAGCTATCACATATGTTTTAGGCAAGTTATTTAGTCCTGGTAGCATTTAGCTTGGAGCCATTTTAACCTGTGCCTAGTAGTTGCTCGGATTATAGCGAATGGCTGTTTTTGAAGCTGTAATGTCACTAAATCATCATGAGGAAGCATGGTTCCTATAAGTCTACATATAAGTGAACTTTGACTCTGAACTACCAGTTCATGCCTGTAATTCCTGAATTCCTGTTTGATTTAGCATGGAAATAATTTGTAGCTCAAATTTTCTCTTTGCACTCATTTTCTTTTTTGGCTTTGGTGTTAAATAGAGTTTTAGGGAACAGTAAGCATAAAAGGAGGTGCACTCTACTCAAAGCCTGATGAAATCTCATTTCCTCATAATGAATTAACTGGAAAAATTTCCTTTTGTCTAATATTACATTAAGTTTCATGATGATTGAGGAAAGTTGTTAAGGATGGGTAGGAATAGAGCAATGAGAGTCTGACTAGATAAAGGAATGTATGAAGACATTTTATTTTACTTTATTTTTTATTTATTTTTTTTAACACCTACAGCACCCAATATTCCCAGGTGGTCTCCCATCCAAGTACTAACCAGGCCCGATCCTACTTAGCTTCCGAGATCAGACAAGATCGGGCACATTCAGGGTGGCATGGCCGTAGTTAAGACATTTTAAATAGTTAATGTACTATAAGTACTATTTAGTTCTACTTCAAAAACTGATCAAGGCCCAAAAAGTTTTTTTATGAGTGCCATATTATGAGTAAAAATTGAGATATATGTAATTATTAGGGGAGAGTGACCAAAAGAAAAAACTATCGTCATAGAAGAAGGGACTAGAAAAAACAATGCTACCAGAGTTCTATCAGATCAAGAACTCCAAGGAAATATAACTCTTACTAGATATAACCTTGAATATTTCTCTTGAGTTCTCAATGTTGTAAAATTTGACTTGTTCTTGAAGAATCATATAGATGCTTAAACCCCTGGATGACCTTTTGGAAGCACCTGTATGTGGAAACATTTTGCAGACTTGAGTTATAGCTAGAGAGAGAGATTCAAACATTTTTGGTCTTTATAATAAATAATTATTTTTCCTCTGATTACAGCATCTTCACAACTATTTCACAGTAACCCTTGGAATTCCTGCTTGGTGTTCTTACGCCATTTTCGTCATAGCCACCTTGATTTTTGGCCTTCTCATGGGTCTGGTAAGATATAATACCAATCTTTTTTCATGTCTTTAAAGCCAGGTGGGTTTCATGCAAAACTAGAAAGCACCAAAAAAGAAAAAGCACATAAACAAACATCATTGTGTGTATAATCTAAGCAATTAAAGAGCACTTGCTTGTTTGATAAGACTTTCAGTGGCGATTTGAGATATAATGGAAAATTCATTAAATTATTATCTCCTTATCTATCCCTTAAATATTTCGAAGATATGTGCTCCCCAAAATGTAGGCAATGATGAAAGATACAGAGACTTTACTTGAATTAATAGTCTGCAATACAACTGAGTCATCTATGGTTTCACATAATGCCTATTTGATTAGAACACTGTGGTGATAAGGCCATATCTGTGAATTTGTTCCTTGAGTGAGCATGATGATTTTTTTGTTGTTGTTCTTATCCTCCAATTGAACCTCTAATCCTGGCCAGCTGCTTATACATACACTCTGGTTTTCTCAAGGTGAATTTTATAATTCAGTATTGTGGGGAAAATAAAAGATGCAGAGCACAACACTGTGTCTTCTTTGGATGTGACCATTGGTACCTAGTAGGTATCCGTTCATTTTCTCCCTAGGTGTTTTAGGTGGGAGTTGGAATAATAAATTTATTTACTTAACTGTATAGCCAACTATAAGTGTTTTGGCATGTTTTACTCTTTGATATAGTTTTAAGCTTTCTCTTTACCTGCAATTGATCAATTTGATTGAGCTTTAAACTAATTAAGTTAATTCATAAAAGCCATTATACTGCATATTAATCACATAGCTTCTAAAAGCTATATGATAGGAATTGACGATTACTAAAAATTTATTAAAAAAATACAAACTATTAGTTAAGATTATCTTAAAAGTCTGTCTTTACATTTTATAGCGAATTTTGGCTCTTTAGCAATGTCTTTTTAAAAATAAACTTTAAATACTAGCAATTGCCTTTATAGTAAATATAACTTAGCAACAAGTCATATTCCAAGGAGCCAAGGAGGCTCAATTTTGTTTTGCCAGAAACATGCTTATTTCATATCATGGTTTATATTTGAGATTTGACTGCTAGTGTTAACTTCTCCGAGTGGGAGGGTGGTGATATAGAACTTACAGATGTCTTTCATTAGGTGCTGGGTACGTTCTATCCTAATGCATTATTCTTATTGCTACATAACATGGCCCTAATGCTCTGGTCTAAAAGGATTTGACTTTGGATATACATGTACTACTCCTACCTACTTCTTAGTGCTAGATTTTTCTGTTTTCTGGAACCACATAAGTGTGAGGCTCTTCTAGGAGGAATAGTATGAGATCCTGGGAAATTCTGAGGTAGAGTTATGGAGAATGTAGGGTGAGTGTGAGCCTATTGGAAGACCACTGAAAACTTTTTTTTCTCAGCATAAAGAGTTTTAGAATGTTATCTTTGAGGATGACTTTAAGTCAAAGAAATCAAGTAAGTCCTGCCTATGCCCTAAGTTCATTTGGAAACTTAAATTCAAATAATCAGTGTAGGAAGGTTATTAAGTGGCTTGATGAAAAAAGAGAGTTGATTTTAGACTGTTCAAATGATTAGTGCTATAGAATATTATTCTTTTATAAGAAGTTACAAAGAGAACTTTAATAAAATAATAATTTCAAAATAGTAACAGACTCATAAATTTTTAATACATTTTCATAAACTAGCATACACGTTTCTGCTCAAAATGCCCTTTCTTTGACTGTAAATTGTGTTAAACACAAAACAGCTAGAATTTGTACCATCGGTGAGGTCTTCAGATGTGCAGTTCAGTGCTCTATGTCACCTTTGCTATTAACTGGGAGCTGAAAGTAGAGCCCGGGCATGCAGTCATGTGAAGCTTGGTCCTGGTGACTTTGTAGGTTCTCCTTCCCACTTTGAGTTTATGGAATTTACCTATGCCTGGAGGGGCAGGATGTTTTCCATAGGGAAGTGATTTCCTGATGAAGTCATTGTTTCCTATAAGTCTGACTATTATATTTCCTAATTTTTCCTAATTTTAAAAGATGGGAAGTCAAAACAAGGCTCCTAGTTTGATTTTTGTTTACTTTCTTGATTGAACCTAGTGATGGTTGAAATATTTTACTAAATTGTTTTTCACATGTAAACAAAGGACTCAGTTTTAGAAACCAAATATATATTCTGTACTTTAAACCAACATGGGAAAGATCCTTAAGTGCATAGTCTATATATCAAATCACTTTGGCATCATCATTTCCTGCCATCAGTGATTCCGCTCTGAAGAATGGAAGACAGCACATCTCTAGAAAAGCAGAAAAGCAATGGCAAACACAGGCAGCACTTTTGCCTCTATTATCAGTTGGTACAGACACTGTCTAAATTTTGGTACTTATTTGCTGCTGACCAGTGCCTAGCACAGAGCCTGCCACAGAGGAGGGTTTCCCAGTATTGGGAGGCATGTCATGCTCCATGAAAGACAATAAATCTCTCTGCTTTCCTAATTTAACTGTATGGCTATCTGCACCTGCTTGGGTAAAAGCTGAAACCTGAAAATATAACCCTGGAAGGGAAGTGAAGAGGAAGGTACCATTCCCTTTAGACCTTATTATTAAATAGTGCCGTTATAAGTGGATTAAAAAGTGGCCCATTCCAAGGGACTGGTTCTCTGGACCACAAAATAGATCTCGAACTGAGAGAATATGAGAGAATGAGAGGGTTTTACTCCCAGTTTCTGGAAAGAAAGACTATGTAATGGAATTATATACTATTAGACATCAGATGGACCTCGACGATAGGCTAACCCAAACCTGTCCTTTCAAGAGAGAATACAAGTGAGAGAACTTGTCCAGGGTTACACAGCTAATTGGAGACAAAGTTGAGGCTTAGTGCCCCACAAGTCTTTTCAGGGCGCCCTTACCCAGATCACCCAGGCGGATCACAAGTAGGACTTACTCCTGCTCCACCCCCCATCTATTTTGAATGCCGATATTTCTTGTCACTGGCTGGTGTTTCTTTCTTTTGCAATATGTCAGAACCAAAAATTTCCCCTCCCGTCAATAGCTAATAAGCACTTGACTATCATATTAAAAATGTAAGTTTTCAGGCTCATTCTTTTCATGTGGAAATGTTTTCCTCTTTGGTGTTCAGATCAATTCAGTGGCTTGGAGCTTGTTCCTCCCCAGCCTCCAGAAATTTGTGCATCCTGTTGCCCCACGACATGGGTCTCCAAAGCCTGACATTCTTAGCTTGCTCTGGATACAAGAGGCCCTATGGTCCAATTTGCTGTAGCTTAGAGGAACCAGACCTCTGATGCTATCCAGCTTCTCCTGACTATGACCAGGGCCTTTATGCACCTTCTTCAAGCTGTCATTCTTGATTCTTCCTAATGCTATTGCTAGTTGCAATCTCTGTGTCTCTTAAGTATGTATCAAAATGCTTTATTCATTTTTCTTATAAAACTCATGTTCCATATTGCTTTATAATTAAACTGCCATTTTTTCTCTTTTTGAATCTTGCCCCCAATATTAACATACCTTGAACCTAATGAACCAAGTATTGAGTAAAGTAATATATGAAAATACAGATGATAATAATCTTGAACACAAAGTAAGATATTCACTTGATGTTTATAAAATTGAATCAAAAGGACTATGACTTTGAGTTCTTTAAAATTTTAGAGTTAGCTTTAAAACATTAATATATAAAGCACTATTCATATTTGTTGGTGAGGTGCAGGCCATGTACACATGAGTTTTGTTTGTCCAGGAGAGAGTTTTTTAAAAGACCATTTTAGACTTGGTCAATAGTGTCTAAATTTCTTATACTTGTTTGGTTCATCTGTTTTTACTGGGTTATTTGTAGACATTTGACTTTGTGACCCCTGTTCTCAATTAATAGTATTTTCCCATATTTGTGTCACACTTAAAAAATAAGAAATTTTAAAAATTATATAGCCTTTTCTTTTGTGAGGACTTTTGACCAACTGCTAATTATTTGTCTATGAATTTCTGGTTATAGAAGCAAGGTCTAATTTTGAAGTTCTTTGAAGTTCTGTAACAAATGTCTTATCTACTCACTTTAAAAATTACTCTTTTTCTCCTCTAGGTCTTGGTGTTAATATCAGAATGTTTCTATATGCCATTTCCAAGGCATTTATCTGAAGGTTCTGGTAAGTACGATAAACTCATGTATAGAGTATTTTTGGAATTGTGTGGTGTGGCCTTTTGTGCTCATAGAGGCAGTGGATTTTCCCCCTCATTTGCTAGGTTAGCAAACCATCACAACTACCAGATTCCTTGAAATATGTTCTCCAGGTAGGCTTGAAGAAAAGTTTTATTTTCTTTTAAATTAGGGAATATTTTATTTTAGCAATTTGTTTTTACCTTTAAGTGTATGCCCTTCATTAATCAATTGACACCTTTTTCTTCATTCAGACTAGAATGAGAAGGGAGGAGGCAGGGGAACTCACCTTTATTAAGTCTCTGCTGTGTACCAGTAACTATTCTAAGTCTTTTAAAATAAATCTGCCCCGATTTTCACTATTCCACATTGTTTCTGAGACCAAATAGCCCTAGATTTGCATGTTTTATTCCTATTTTTGAGACTTTGCATGAAATGTTTTATGAGACTTTGTAATTGTTGAATTCTATGTAGGAGTTTTAAATAACTTTATATTTCTTTTTAGTTTTTGAAGTTTTCAAGGCTTCAAGACTTCCATAGATACAGTTGTGCACCACTTAGGGATACATTCCGAGAAATGCATCATTAGGCGATTTTGTTAGTAGGCGCGATTTGGTCTTTGTGCAAACATCATAGTGTGAGTGCACTTATACAAACATAGATGGTATGGTCTACCACTGTAATTGTATCTGTTGTGCTTTTATACAACTGGCAGTACAGTAAGTTTTTTGACACCAGCATCACCACAAACACGTGAGTAGTGCATTGCATTGCTATGTTATGATAGCTACAATAGGAATTTCTCAACTCTGTTATAATCTTATGGGACCACTGTGGTATATGTGGTACATTGTTGATCAAAACATCGTTATGTGGCACATGACTGTAGTTAGAAAGCATATTATGTTCCTTAAAATTTTTTAAAATAACAGAAACCCAATTTAAAGCAAATTAGTGGGGCCGGGGGTGAGGGAGGGGGGCGGGAATTTATTAGCTCACTAAACTGAAAAGTCCAGGGATGTTCTGGCTTAAAGCACAACCGAAGACATGTTAGATTTCTGTTTCTATGTGACTGGTTCAGTGGCTGTCGATAGCAGTAGCAATCCTGTAGAAAGACAGAAAGCTTTTCCTCCTGACTCTGGCCCAAAACTCCTGGGGAATACTCTGACTGGCTCAGCTTAAGTCACATGGTGAACAAATTACCATCACTGGTGAGTGGATCACTGAGCCTTCTACAAGGTACAAAATACAAAGCACGAAGGAACCTTTGCTCTCCCTGTCCACATGCTCTGCCAAAGTCAGCATGGTTAGTGAAATCTCCAGAGAGGGATGGGAAGCCCGGGGTGGGACTAGGACACCAACCAGACATCTGTCCTGTGTAATAATATAACTTCAAGATGGAGAAAACTGATATAGGCCCTTTTTCTCATTTCACTTAAACACAAGCACTTGATTGCTGAATGACCATGGTTTATTTAGAGAATATTCCTCTCTCTTCCTTCCACAGAGCAGAGTCGGAGGTCAGAGGAGGCTCATAGGGCTGAACTGTTACAGGATGCAGAGGAGGAAAAAGATGATTCAAATGAAGAAGAAAACAAGGACAGCCTTGGAGATGATGAGGAAGAGAAAGAAGATCTTGGTGATGACGATGAAGCAGAGGAAGAAGAAGAAGAAGACAGCCCAACCACGGGTGTGGATGAGGAGCAGAGTGACACCCAGGATCAGGGGTCCCCAAGGGAGGCCCAGGAGGAAGTAGAACCCGACGAGCCTAAAGAAGACGTTCCTGAGCAGCCCCGTTCAACTGACACAGAGCTGGCAGAAGACACATTGAGGCAACGCAAAAGTCAGCATGCCGATCCGGGACCATAGATTCAATGACAGTCTTTCCAAGAATATAGACCAGAAGAATAAGTCAGTTTCCCTCTGGTCTGTAATTTAAACCAAATCATTATTTTTTTCCTGAGTGAGCAAGCTTCTTCTAAAAAATGATCTCTAGTCATGTAGTCTTATGGCTTTAAGCCTCATGTATATTGATGAGACTCTTTGAGGCATGACAATCAGAATACAGAAAAACAAATATGGTGTTAGGATCTATTTGGGGACTTGGGAGAGGCACAAGCTCATCTACTTGGGGCTAGAGAGTTTTGACCAGAGGAAGCAACCCCTAGCTCTCATGAGTACTATTCGTTGACAAGGCCGCAAGCCCCATAAAATGAAAGCAAAGCAGCTTGAGCATCCTCAAGTATAGCAGAAGTCTTGCTTCTTCTTGTGTTAAATATTTATTTTTATCAAACTGTAAGAAACATCAGTCACCATAGTACAGGGACACATTTTTAGAGGTAGAAATTGAGAGGGCCTGGATATTATTGAAGAAAAGAGCTTAGAATTCATCCTGACTCTTAAATCTCCTTTGTTATGTTTCATTTCTTAACATTTCCAACTTTTCCCACATGGGCCTGCAGGCTCCCCACACTCTTCACAGTATTTCCTTAGTGAGCAGACAGCAGCCAGGTTGACATCAGCTATGTTTATTTGACTTAAGGGTTTAGATAATCAAGAACCACAGCCCATGAAACTGTGACAGCCAAGCATCTCTAATGCAGTGTTATAACTTTTGGAGATTCCAAAGAAAGAAGGGATTTTACAGGAAAGAGTTTTGTTGGTTTTTTGCCAAAATGTAGTAATTTTTTTCAAAAAGTTCTTTTAGCAATATTCTTTTTAAACCCTAGAAGTCCCCTAAGCCTTGCCCTCTTCACAAGGTAGTCTTGTGAAGAGAACTTCTACACTGTGTTGTTTTGTTCCCTGATCTTAACCACTTTAATAATAACTGAAAAACCATTTCTGGTTTTTCTACAGTGATGTGCTTTCGGTGAAAGAATTAGTGAAAGTGAATATCTGGAAATGAAAGATTTGGTTTCATTTCCTTCTTCCTTAATCTTGCAAAGACTTTTATCCCTGTAAATCTCTGAATACTCAATCTACTAAAAGTACCCAGAGGGCCCAATTTCTTTTTTTAAAAAAATCCATCCATCTACTTCTGTCTTACCTGATTTATGTCTTTGAATAAATTCATAAAATTAGATTCCAGGGTTATGAAAGATGAGTAAAGTTGATTCTACACCCCTCGAGTCTGAACAGAATAATAAGTAGTACAGGTTTATGAAATTCAAAAAGTTTCTGTCATTTTAAAAAAGAAATATGCGGTATACTATCTGGCTGTTTAGATAACCCCTTCCTTGTATTAACTTTGAACACTGGATCACTGGAAGGAGTGGAAGGTTCTCAAACTTGCTTTCCTCTTGTGCTTGAATGAGCCTGTTGCAAGCCTCATACAAAGGGAGTTTTTATTCTGCCAGAATCCAATTTTTAGAGATGGTTATTTTTCATTTTTCCAACTCAGTTATCTGACAGTCACATTCCCCAGTGTGGTGAGGTTCATTAAAAGAAAATAGTTTTTCTCTAGTTTGAAAACTATTGTTTTCAATAGTTTGAGGCCATCACAGAACTGAGAGACTAGGAAAACCTTGACTTTTGCCCATTTCCTTTCCCTCCCACCACGTAAATCTCTGAAACATCCTTACCTAAAGCACCATGGTTCTGATGGTGGCAGCTCTGCCTACCTGACACTAGGAAGTTTTCTGGCTCATTGCTGAGCTGGGCCTGTCCTCCTGTCACCGAATTTATTTCTCTTAACTAGCCAAAGTAAGTTTTCAAAGATTATTACGTTCAAGTTCAGATGTATGGAATAAGAAAGGTTTCATAGTTTGGCTTTTCTGCATAACCCTCATATTATAGTTTTTTGGTTTTTTTGTTTTTGTTTTTTTTTTTTAAGTAAAGTATTTGACTAGAGGGGAGGGAATGAAGAAATAAAATCTACTTTGGCTTTTTATAAATATAAGGCCAATTTCCAGTTAGACCTGCAAAAAGTACCTAATTATATAATTTTTAAAAAATGTATTTTCTTTCTCAGCAATACTTAAAAAAAATGGAGTGAGGGGAGAAAAACATCTTGGAGAAGGGGTTAATTAAAAGTTTAAGTATCTCACTATGAGAACCATTTTTCCTATTTTTCCTTTTTTTTTTAACAGCCCACCAAAAAATGGGGTTTTACTAAATCGTCTGATGAATATACATCTAATTTCATTTCTTTTTACTTAATAACTTTAGGTTTGTTTTCAATACCTACTGAAAATAAAACTAAAGGAAAAAAGTCAACGTAAATAATTTGAAATTAGATTAACATTTCAATAGGATTTTATGGACATTTTCTATAGATAATATATTCATTCCAGAAGTCAAGTGCATGGAAACGTGATTTAAAAAATAAAAGAATCATGCTTCCCTGTATTGCAATATCAGTTATTTAATTATACAATAGTATTTTATATAATCAAAATTAGGTCAATTAAATTAAAGTAACTGGGGATTTTGGAATGGGGGTGTGTGAATAGTTGGAGCAGGTTATCTTTCCATCAGTTAGAAGGAGGTTGAAACTTCTAACTAGCTTTTTCTTAGTTTCTTGTATTATTCATCTCTTGCTAGATCAGCTACACCATCCCAATTGCTTAGAGATCTCATATTGAGGCAACAAACAGGCAATCTCACATCTTCTCTTCTTTTTAAAGTATAAGTATTGAATGGAGTGAAGTCAGGAGTCATTCAGTTCTCTACATGGGCTTGTACTTACAACCTGACCTCATGTGTGTGATCCCAGTTAGCCACAGGCCTCTTTACATAAAGAAATTCAAAATAACTACTGTAGTAAAAAGTAAACAAGCTTTGGCTGGGTTGGCTTAACACTGGAGAAAGCAAAATTTTGACTTTTTTATGGCCCAAAATCCTGTTGATAGCTACGGTGTTGCTACATGATTTGGGTATATGTAAGCCTGCAGAGCCTGCATCCTGTAAAACATTTGGAGGTAGATGATAAAAATGTCCTAAGGCAAGTACTTAACATGTGACATTTTATTACCAAGTCCTTCAAGAATGAAGCCTATGTGTGCTTTACAGTACAGGAAATATTAAAGAACCAAAAAAGTAGAAAATATGGAATACACCTGACTTTTCAGCGTACAACCTTAAATTGATATGAGTGAGAGGAGAGATTGGTGCTTTTGCTAGTGAATATCAATATTTATCTATCCTTTATCTCGGTATTGAAGTGTTATTTCTGCCAGTATTATAAATGCGGTTGACCCATCCTGTCAAATATAACAACACTTTGTATTCACGTAAGTCTTTTGTGCTAACAAAAAAATTCCTTTTCGTTATCCCTTTACCTCAGTCCTACGTTTTGATCCTCTTGAGGATTATAGTTTGTCCTGAAAAACCAAACGTGGAGTAATCAAGTCCGATGACTTTGAAAGCTTCGAAAGCTTTCCTGAACCTGAGATTCAATCAAAAGGTCTTTGATAGCTTCAGACCAGGACATGGCCTTCAGATGGCTTATTCTCAGTAAAGTTTCATGTAACCTGTGACATTGTATACATGTAACTCACAACTTTGATGTGTTCTCAATATAGTTTAATCATATTTGTTACTAAATAGTTTCTTTGTGCAAGTGCAATTTTTATACTAAAAATAATGCTTATTTGTATTGCAATATATTATAAATTTATTATTTATATTCTCTGTAATAGTCTTCATTAATTGGCCCAATGATAATTATTTTTCTCTTTATCCATGTATTCTTTGCTTCCTCAAATAGCATCTGCAGCAACTGGAATGGAAAAGCAAGGTATGAGTTTCTAGCAGTACATTGCCTGAATTACAAAGCACTTTAATCAGAAAATTATACATAATCCTTGATCTAGTATGTTTTCTTTTTATGGTAAATTTCTATTTACCTCAAAACCTAATGATAGTGAAAACTAAGTAAAAACAAAAGTGTATTGCTTTTCATGTAAGTATTTTCACAAAAGTCATTTGCCTAGGCAGTTAAAAATATTACTTTGTTAAAAAGATCATTTTCCTCTGTGCCTGTCCTCCACCCTGTCTGTTCATTTTCCCTCTTTCTTTCTCCTCTTCTCGACTTGGTGAAACCCAAACTATGTGTCTTACCTGCTCTGGAAAGTACACAAAACCAATGAGGAACGAAAGATCAAAAGGACCTCTCCTTGTCACGGCCCATTGTCTTGTCTGTAGAAACTCGATGCACTCGCCTCTCAGGTTCCCCCCTGTCCTGAGGTCTGGGGGTGGCCAAGGCTGCAGCACGTGGCAAGTGAGACTGCGAATCCTTCAAGACACTAGACTGACCTGGTCCCCTAGGGTATTCAGAAGACTGGTCTACACCTATATAGCAGTGGAAAAGCACAAGAGATGGTGGTGACTTTCTAACACCCTTGGGGATTGAATAATAGAGATTAGATTTTTCACTTTTGAATAATAATAGGGGGATGTGTACTAAGAAAAAATTGACTAAACTTCCATACTGCCAAGTCCCTTCCTCAGAAACTGGCTCAGAATGCTTATTTGTCTATATAGCAAAAAATATCCAGTATGCAGTGTCTCAGCCTCCATGAACTTGGTTACTCATCCATGATGGGAACAAAACCTGTAGCTTTTGAAGTCAATGACACTGAATTGCAAAATGCAACCCCCTGCTTTGTCCCAGTCTTGAAGGCTCTTTGTAATATATTCCACAGTAACAAGAACTCTTTCTTAGAACATGTGAACTTCTTGAGATTGATAACTATATTAGGCTAGACTAGACCGTGTTAACAGACTCCCAAATCTCAGGACCTTAGGAACAAAACTTTTATTGTTTCACTTAGCTCACATGCGGCATCTCAGGCAGTAGTGGCTCTGCTTCATGCAGGTTTTTCTGGGACCCAGGTCAAGGAATGCTTTGCTTTCTTACGTGCAGCTTCAAAGGCGGCTATAGTCATTTTCATCTCAACTAGTCAAAAGGGGAAAGTGAATGGAGGAGCATTCCTGGGAGATTGTAAAAGTAGGCTGTCAAGGGCGCACATACATCACTTCTGTTCATATTTCCTATGAGAAGACTTAGTCACAGGGTCACACCTAACAAAAAGGGAGGTGGGAGTATGTCGTCTTGCCATGTGCTTAAGAACAAAGGGAGATTCGAGAGCTAATATCTAGCACGATGACTTCATCTTCCCTACTTTTGTAACTCGAGTGCCTCACAAAGAGTAAGCTGCTGAGAAATGTTAGTACGAATGCACACATGGCAGAAGAGGAAAGAACACATGGACCCAACACTGGTTGTCTTCCTTCTGGACTTTGCTGTAATTGGTCCTCAAGATTCCAAAGTTTTCAAATTGTGAGTGATATGTTCTTGGGAAGATGGACATTAATAAGTAGAATAACAGTTACAAATGGGAAACTTAAGAGATACTATGTGAATAAAAAAGGAACCTGATCTAGGCTGATGGTTTAGATGGTATATGTAACCAGGAGGGCAAGGTTAGGACTTGCTGAGGCAGAGATGGACTTGGGATCCCTCAGGTGCACACAAGCAACCTTTAAGCTACACATGTGGAAAAATAGGACTAGTATTTATCTCAATGGGAGGTTCTTTGCGGAGCCATCGGTAGATTCTGGGCCTCACATTCCTGTTGATGGAGGCATTGTTTCTTACTAATCTTTGCATGAGTTTTATCTCTCATTTTAATATCTCTAAAATCAGTATAAATTGAAACCAGTAATTTATCAACTCTGTAAATCTCTCCAAGTGTGATTATAGTTAAGACATCTGATTAATCAAGTTAATCTAAAAATTATCCTTTGGAAAGATAATTCTTTGTGTTTTGTTGTCACTGGTGAGGTATATAACTCCTAAAATTATTTATTATTAGTTACTGGAGTAGAGACCATAGGATAAATCCAGAGCACATTTGTGCCCAAGGGACAAACTGCTAGGCTCACAAAATATAGAGCTGTCATTCTACAGCATTGTCCTTCAAACTCTAGCTCTCTGAAATTAATTCTAAGCATGAGTCTCAATCATTAGTAACCAGCAGGTTATGGGTTGACCATTGACTTTTAACTATTTGACTAATAACAATATTGTACAGAGTATTCCAAGACTTTTCATATCATTGACTGCTTCATAAATGGGAACCAGCTGTGGGCAAAGCCATATGATCGATCATACAATGGCATCGAGTCATTCGACCTTTCTTCAGACTGTTTATTCTACTGACTGGAAAAGTAAGAGCTGACTCCTAAAAGACCAAATTACTCTTTAAAATGGCACAAAATTGGGTGATTTCTTTTTCTTCTATAATGAATAGTATTGGCATTTGTTTTAAAACTGCAGGTTTGGACTCATGCTGTAGCAGAAAGATAAGCCCCCTGTCCTGTGAGTACAACACAATCCTAGTGACAGATTAAAATAGTGGCCTCAAGGAACAGTTAAACTTATGACTATCCTTGAGCAAGGAGAACTGCCTAATTTATGATTTGTATATAACAATATACAAACAAAATGGTGATTTAGGGTAAACCCAAGTCAGGAGACATCTTAGTGTTCGTTGTTCCTAACAGGGTTAAATTGTTGGCCTTTTAGCAGGCCAATGATATGAGTCTACAAGGAGGACTTTAGCATTTCCAAAACTTAGTTGACAACAAATATTGTGGAACAGAAAAATCGAATACCCATCCGTTATAAAAACTAGAAATATTGGCTAAAATGTAACTGACACTATTTTAAAGGCAGAGCTGGCCACAAAAGAAAGAAAAGTTCACAAAGAGGCCAAAAACCATGAGGCAAATAACATGACCTAGGACTGGGACTGCCCCGGTGGTGGTGGTGGTGGTAAAGAGCTGCTGCCCTAGGTAACCAGAGAGTGTGCTTCATTGGCCTCAGGGATAGGATTCAGGGTCTTAACTATAGCAAAGTGAGAAGTTGGAACTGAAACTACATAAAATTCCCAGCTCCATTCTCAGTGAAACCAAAAAAATCTGGTCACTAGCAAATGGAGACTATAAGAAAGCTCATCTGTCTTGGCCTTGTCTTTGTGCTGAAAAACAATAGACTTCCTTGAGAAATCATATGGCCCTGACCTTATACAAATTGAAATGTGAATTTACACTAGCTTCTTAGTCTTCAACCCATGCAATTCTTATTAAAAAATGCTAATGGGAAGGTATACCAACAGAAGCAAACAGAACAAACTGCCCTTGAAAATACTCATCTTGGCATAAATATTCCTATAGACAAAGCCCCACTTAAGATGAATTCACAACTCAAAATTACAAACTACATATGGAAACTATTCATCAGACAGCAGGATTAAGACTTGCCCTAATCCTTGAAATAATATTGTTAGATGAAAACTTCAAGCTTTTAAAATATTAAAACATGAAAGAAGGAACATAAAATACATTAGAATCAGGTACTATATTCCTCAGAAAAACATTTCAGGTTGAGCCATGAGCATGCATCAGTAGTTCAATCCCTTCTATTAGTGTATGGTATTTCAGTGCATAAATATATATCCCATTGTTTATTCATTCTACAAAATGAATTGACAGACATGTAGAGTGTTTCCACTTCTTGGCTGGCCTTTTGACTCTTCTGATTATGAGACTTTCCGAAGAATACATTACTACTAATAATCTTTAGTAGAAATGCTAGAATGTTGTAAATATATTCCTTAGGACTTTCCAAGATTTGTTCTTGTACCACCAGAGAACAACACATATCACCCTTACAGGGAGCAGATGCTTGAGAAAACAGATATTGCAGCAGCACTTCCTGGGATTGAATCCCAGGTCTGCCACTTGCCAGTGGTGTTAATCAAGTTACTTAACTTCCCTGTGCCTCATCTTTACAGGAGGAGTAGCAAGGGATCTATTAATAAAGTTCTTGAAGTCATCAGAGTTTAAAAGATAACAAAGGATTACCAGGTTACCAGGATCTAGAGGAAATTGAAAGGTCAGGAATATGATCCTGGTGGCATTTGCTGTTTTTAGGAGCAGGTATGGAAAATGTTACAGAGCCTGAGTGATGCTTTTGAGAGCTTTGTCTGGCTGAGGGTCCAAGGATTAGCTGAGGATGTGAGGGCCTGTGACATCCCCATTTTGGGGGTTGGGTCTCTGAAAGGACTCACACTAGGAATAAGGATGAACCAAAAATATGCAGGCCCCCACAGCTCAGCCTTGATCTACTCATCTCCTGAAAACAAGATGATGTAATTCTGGAAGCAAATGTAAAGGCTGGGAGGAAGTAAATTGGTAATGATTGAGTTCTTGAGTTGTGGGTTCTCTTGCTTTTTGTGCTTTGCTATGAGGTAGGATTCCTGGGCTTCCTATAGCCCTGTGTTTGTGGATTGTTGCATTCAAAGGACCATAAGCTAACAATCAAAAGTAAACATTTCTTTATTTCTGTTTTTTTTTAGTTCCCAAAGCAATCCCTTCTTCAAGCCAGCATTTACCTTCACCCTCCCCCCTCCACCCCTTACTCTTTAGTCTATCCCTGAAAAACTCTCTATGGTGTTCCCAAAGTGTGAACATTAATTACTATTTTTCCCCTCTCATTTTTCTTTTACCTCCCACCTCTCCATTTTTATACTTTATGGAGAAAGACCCTGATACAGATAACCCATCTCAGCTTATAAGGTTTTTCTCACTGCACAGTTAAGCCACAGACTCCAGAAAAGTAGTAAATATCAAAATGACATTGCCAGAATTCTTCATTGGGAGGGAATGTGAGAGGGAGGCCACAAATACCTGTGTGTCAAAATAAGTTGTACCTTTGTGCCTATTACACTTTCCATCTGCTGCCCCCAACTTCTCTAGGTTGTTTTGGGCAGATCAAAATCCATGTCAGATTCAGCTACCTCTGCCACAATTCATCATTGTCCTTTCTACAAACACTGGAGGCAGAGAATGAAAAAACTCCCTAATGGCCAACATGTCAGATTTAAAATTTAATCTCCACTCTTGAGACTCTCCACTTCACTCCTCCAGTCCCCATTCCTCATATAATGAAAGGTCATTCATCTGATAGAGACCCTCAAGCTGGAGACTACCTCTAAATGTTCTTCTTCTCCACAACAAGAGCCAACACTGGCTACAGTCAGTACCCCAGATTTGACCAGGCAGGATGAGGCAGATCCCTACATGTACTCACTCCATGCCTGGTTCTTTCAAATCTCTCACCACAGGAAACCTACTTGTACTGGAAGCAAATTGGTGTCCCAATCTGTAAGAAAAGCTGTCTCTCAGAGTCCCTAATTGAGATTTGGATTCTATTTATGTTCACCAGAGAAGACTTCACTCAATAAGATTCAGTAACCAGTTCCCTAAATCAGCTCAAAGCCTCTGGTGTGAGCCCCGCTGGGTGATCCAAAAGCCATTACAACCCATTCTTTATCATCCTCAGCCTAGATCTGTTTCACCAATAGTGAGACTTTACGAAGCTCTTGCTTTAGGATTAAAACTCAGCATATCATGGCTCATTCACTTACTTGCTCCAACCAGTAGATTTGTCAAACCTCACCACCCCTAGCAGAGTTATCGTTAGGAATTCATTCTCTCAGCCACTTAACTATTTATGGACATATCCTCTCAAAACCATCTATAACATTAATGACAGCTTTTCTAGCTTTGACTTCATAAGTCATCTGGTATAGGATCTTAGATGCTGGCATTTCTTTATTTTTGTGTATGTGCATCTTCGTACCATTTTGTTGGGATCCTCAAATCACAACTCAAGGTTTTTGTGATTTGACCTTTCTTGGCATGGTATTTCCCACAAATTTCTCAAGTTTCTGGGAGCTATTATCCTGTTCTAGTGGTTCCAAAGTCTACTCGAAGTTGACTTCTGCTGCTGCAGCCAGATCACTTTGGAATGAGTCTGTTCACCACCAGTGGAGCAGAGCAGCAGCTTTTGACCACTCCAAGTAGGATTGAGTTAGGCCTTCTTTTTCTCTTAAGAATAAAATATAACTTCCTAAGAGGTTAGATAACCAACGAAACTGTCTTAAAATTAATGTCCAGTTTGCAATTTCACAAGAAAATTTTTCTTTTAAAGACAATATCAATTTAATACATGATATTTACTTCATAAATCTGATTTCCAAATTGGAACTATTTTTCCTTTTCCCTCTCCCAACTACACTTTTCATTTTAGCAAAGCCTCAAACACATTGTTCTGACTTTCTGGAGTTAATTCAAGAACATACTCTTCAGTTTCCAATTTCTTATTTCATTGTTCCAAAAGTCTGGCTTTCGTATCAAAATATACTATTGACTCAGGTGATAATTTAATTCAAGGTGCAGCTGGATGTCACATCACAAATCCAAAGGCTTGGAGATTCGTTCCCAAAATGTAACCCATCTAAATTCAGTGGCTCTACATGGTTCAGTCTTTCCAACCAACACAACTCAGGAACCAGAAACATATAATTAATTCTATCTCTGGAAAAATAATAAAGAATGTCCAGTTCATTCCCTAGATTAACATTTCTTTTATTCTTCTATTCCTTACATGGGTGCATGGGGCTACCCTTCAGTTTCCACCCCTTTCTCATTCTCTATTCTCTTCCCCAAGAATTTTCCCCTGGACTCTGCTTAAGCTCTTGTTTTCTTTTCTCCTCCTTCCTTTTTTCTCCTGCCTCATTGTTTTTCTCCTTTCACAAATAAATTTAACTTTTTCTGCTACTTTTATCTTTTACTTTCTTTCTCCACTTGACTGCTCTGAATTTATATAATAAGGTCCACGAGTAAGGAGGAGAACAAAGGAAGAAATAGGATACAGCTATGCTATTCCTTGCTGGGGGGTGGGGGAGAATCATCAAGTACTCATAAATTAATACATTGTCCCTGTCACATTACAATGAAATAATACTAATTACAGCTGATATAATTGGTTGCCTCTATGGACCATATTTTAGCCTACCATCTCTTTCCCCACTCCCCCATTTCTTCTCTCTCTTTGTGTTTGACTCTGAGTCTTCAATCTAAAACTAGAATGAAAACGTTTTTTCTTCCTCTATTCCAGGAAGTTTCACATTTGAGTGAAAGATATTATAATGATTTCCCAAGTTAATGGTATTTATTTCATTCATTTCTTTCTGTTTGCCCAGAAGTAAATTAGTTTTGAGGGTGTAGAAAAAGAAAATCTCACATTTTCTGCTACAGCCCCTCTTCTTCCCTCCATGTCACTATCACAAGTTCCAACAAAGAGTATGCAATGACTGATGTTTGTTTTCTGTATACAATTTAATTTTATATGTTAAAATTTCTCCAGAGGGCTGCATTCTTTTTTAGCATTATACCATTGTCAACTCAAAGAAACAGTCTCTCTATTAAAGAAAAGATTATTAATTGGATTTCCTTTTAGAAAAATTGCTAATGCCAATAGGAAATTAGACAGAATTTATTGTAAAAGTTTGTAAAAATATGGGCTGATTCTTCAAAACAACTTCTCTAGGTAAAATTCAATGAAGACTTCTCTTCTTGATGTAACTCAGTAAACATAGAAGGATGAGAATTTCTTGTAAAAGTTTCTAAAACATATTGTCTCATCATTTGAAAAAAGGAAAACACTTAAACTGGAAAACTGGGTTCAATTTACAGTAGCAGTCATGAAATAATAATTTGTGAAACTTTCTCAAATTCATTCTGTTGCAGAACAGTTGCAAAACTCAGATCAGTGAGAAATCAAGCCACACTCGGAGGGTTGGAGAACTCGGATTTATTATGCCGGCAGTCCCAGAAGAGCTAGTGCTCTGAAAATCTGGGTCCTGGGCAATTTCACTTTTATACCTGCGTTGTTACAGTTGGCGTGGGCTGATTTACAGACGCCAGGAGTTACTATGGGCTACAGACAGTTACAGAGCAGAATAATTTTTTTTTTAAAACGGGTACTAAGGCAATACATCTAAAGGGGAGTGTGAGTTCTCAGTTGACCCCGAGATCTATGGCCTATGCAGCAAGCATGTTTACAGAAGCAAAACAAAGAACTGATTACAGAGTTAGCCATTTAAGTGGGAAATTCCTCTTCAATTCAATATTCCCTGATACAAACTTAACTTTAAGATTTACAAATATATTATATATGTGGCATAACAATTTAAAAATTCCCAAAATTGTTCTCATAATTTACCTACAAATTTGAAAATATATTTTAATGATAAAAAAATTAATACTTTGAGCTTTTCTATTATAAAACCCAATTGGAAGTTACTATTTTACAGTTTTCCTGAAAATTGAATTTAATCCACAATTATTCTATTGTGGATAGTGCCTTTAAAATGTTTTGTGAAAATTCTGTGTAACTAGAGAGGTTTTAATTAGATGGTTGCACATTGCTTGTGTTCTCTAGAAGCAGCCTATGTGAACATTATTCAGAATTAGAACATATAGGTTCTAGCTTGACTCAACTGGCATAATACTGTGCAGATCATTTAACCCTTCTGGGTGAGAATCCAGGTTGTTAACATAGATTATAGCCTATATTAACATGACTTTATTATTCTACTGTCTTCATCAGTTAATTTTAATATTCCCAAAAACACTTGCAAAGGAAGTTAAAAGTTGCAAATAACTTTATGTTATTTCCAGAAAGTGTTTAAAAGTTCCATCAGACTCTTCAATAGAAGGCATCAAATGATAATTTACAAGTCTTTTTGGTTTACTGTGTTCACTGCTCCTAATTATTGTATTCTGATTCTTACCCAGTCCCTATCCAAGCCTGTATGTCCATCACTCATGAAAAAGAAATGACTTAAAAGAGACTTCCAAATTTCAAACTATATCCCAATTTTGCCCTTCCCCCCTTGGAGATGTTAGTAAGAATCTGTAGAGATGGTGCTCTGCATTACCATAGTGAGCAATAAACTCAACTTTGTCTTCTCAGCAGGTTGTTTTAGTGATATTCTGGGGAGCCAGCATTGGACATGGGGCTCAGTGTTTTTGATTTATTTAATGATATTGTTGGGCTACATCAGTAGTTCTTAACTGTGGCTTTATCCTAGAATTATTTGGATTTTAAATATCGCAGATACCAGAATATTATCCTAGAAAAATTATTTCAGAACATTTGTACAAGATGGGTTCCACAGGATTGCCATTTGCACAGTCATACAGTGCCCCCTGCTTAGAAGGGCTCAAGGCTTGGCCTAAATGTGATGCTGTTGCTGTTTGGAAATTCTTAATAATTTATAAATAAGGGCCCTGCAAATTATGTCACTGGTCCTGCCTTTGGAAGATAAATCATGAGCATTTTTAACTTCAAGTGACTGTAATGTGCAGCCAAAGGTTACAGAGCACAAGACTAGAAACATTTTTGAACTAAAAACACAATAATAATAATAATACCACTGACATTTATTGAGTGATTGTATAAAGTGCTTTATATGCACTACCTCATTAATCTAAGAGTTTATATTTGAACCCAAGAAGTCTTAGTTTAACAGCTTATGCTTTTGATAATGATTATAGTGTAGGGAGGAGGCAAGAGAATTAAAATGTTAATCTCACTACACTCAGAGCCTGCAATATGCTGGTCAGTCCTGCAGCCAGGCCAGGAGGACACCTGCAGAACAAAGGAAGATTTCTGCTGAGATTGATAGCAACCCATTCCCCATACCTGTAAAGGGGAAACAGGAACCAACAGAGTCATTCCCTATGGCGAAAGCCACGGGGAATCTATGGATTAAAGGCTGAGAACTGCCAACAGTCCTTTCAAGCTATGCATTCTTACCTTTTTACATGACATACTCTTATCCTTCCTCACTGTATGTCCATGTCAAAGAAATGGGTCAACAAAGTCTTTTAAACTATAACTCACAGGAACTAAACAATGACATATATAAACTGAATTTCCCAAACACTCAGGGTCCCACTCACTGCCCCTCTCACTGTCCCCTCTCACTCTCTGCCTCTGAGAGGAGACCACACTGTCTGTGGAATGTTACTCCTTTTCTAATAAACTTTCCTTTTGACTCTTCCTCTGGCGTCTGTGTTGAATTTCTACACTCTCCGCCAAAGAATGTTCTCTCGGTGCAGGGCTTGGTCTCCCCACCAACTCGGGGAAATTTGCCCTGTCCTATATCTATTATATTGCCTCTGAGCAATTGATTCATTAAACAAATATCTATTAAGTGTATCTCTATTATGTTCCTATTGCTGCTGTAACAAATCACCACAAATTTAATAGCTTAAAATAACACAGATGTATTCTCTTAAAGCTCTAGAGGTCAGGAATTCAAATGGATCTCACGGGACTAAAATCAAAGTGTAAGCAGGGCTGTTTGCTTCAGGAGGCCTCAGGAGAGAATCTGTTTCTTTGCCTCTGCCAGCGTCTAGGGTCTGCCAGCATTCTTTGGCGCCTGGCCACATTACTCCAATCTCTGCTTTTGCCATCACATCGCTACACTCTTCCCTATTGGCCTTGTTACCTCTTTTTTAGAAAAACTTTTACAATTATATTGTAAAAACTTTTACAATTGGGGCCCATTCACACAATCCAGACTCAGCTCCCCATTTTAAGATCCTTAATTTAACCACATCTATACAGTCTTTTTGCCATTCAAGATAACATACTCAGAGGTTCCAAGGATTAGAATGTGGACATTTTGAAGGGTAATGATCGGGGTGGGGGGGAGTTATCAGCATCCCATAGCATCTTACATGGAATGCTCAGTTCTGGACACTGGAGATTTAACTGTAAAAAGGAGGGATGAACCTGTGACTTCAAGGAGTTTGCATTCTAATAAATAATAAATAAACATAAATAGTAAAATATTTAATTTCAGATCCTTATAAGTGCTCTGAAGACAATAAAGCAGGATAAGGGGCAGAGTTGGGGAAGGAAGATGCAGTGTTAAATAGGGCTGCCAAGGAAGGCCTCTCTGAAAAGGTGTCATTTGAACAGTTTTTTGAATAAGGAGAAAGACAGCTATAGTTAAATCTAGGAGATAAGTGTTTTTTGCAGATGAAGGAGCAATTATAAAGGCTCTAGAGCTAGAATAAGTTTTATATCTTCGAGCAAAAATATAAACAAAGGGAGAATAGTTGGCGACGGAACATGCAGTGTGTCTGTAGTAGGAGCTACAGATTGTGTAACATCTTGAAGGCCACCTGGTAAGAAGCATGGAGTTTATTCCAAGTGTGATGAAGAGTGATTGAAGGGTTGAAAGCAGAGGAATAACATGATTTGACTTAAGTTTTTAAGTTCAACTTCTGGTCATCAGTTTAAGTGAGAGGGGATGGTGGTTTAGATTACAGGTGTTGATTAGTAATGGAAATTGGGGTATAATTTACTATTAGCCCAATAGAATTTGCTACTGGGTTGGATATGGAAGGTGAAAGCAAGAAAAGAATTAGTAATATTTCCTAGGATTTTTGCCTGAGGACTTGGGTTAATGATACATGAAGATGAAATTATTGGATTAAGCTACTGTTATGGACTGAACGTTTGTGTCCCCCAAAAATGATATGTTGAAACCTTAACCCCAAAGTGAATGTATTTGGAGACAGAACCTGTAAGGAGGTGAAAGGTTAGACGAAGTCATAAGGGTGGGGCCCTGATCTGATAGGGCTGGCACCCTTAAAAAAGAGGAAGAGAAGAGACACCAGAGTGCTAGTTCCTCCCTGCTACTCCCATCTCCCTGTCTCTCTGCCACTTGCAGACGCAGCGAAGAGGTGGCCTTTTCAAGCCAGGAAGCGAGCTCCACCCAGAAACCAAACCTGCTGACTCCTTAACCGGGGAACCACCCATCTCCAGAATTCTGACAAAAGAAACTTCTGTTGTTTATGTAACTGACCTGTGATATTTAGTTATAGTGTCACAAGCTGACTAAGACAGCCTCAAACATTGACAGTGAAGATAATTCCATCTCTCGATTCCAGAGTGCTTCCTACTGGCTTATATGTCAGAGGCAAATACACAGGTATGAAATAAATGCCTCTGTGTTCATGACCTTGCAGAGAAATTTAGAGAACCTATTTTAGTATTGCTTGTGCTTTTGAAGTATAGTCATTTTGAGACTTCTTGAAGTAGATCAATAGTGAAGGAGTGGCTCATTTCCAGAAAGCTGACACCTAAAAATCTAGACATACAAACACATTAATGTGAGATGCTCATTTAAAATTATTTACTGCTTGTTTAAGTAATAATTCACTGTGGTGCATTTGAACAAGGATTTTATTTCCAAAATTTCAGACCAAGCTCAGTATTTCAGAAGTGCAGCAAGATATCTCTGAAGATGCATCTTCAAACAGCATAACAGGGATGGGTAGAGTCTTAGCTATTCTGCCCCCTTTAGCAAAGAAGTGCTGTTCAGAGCCAGAAAAATGACTTGTCAGACAGTTGCAAGTCGAACAATAACTGAATATTTAATGACCTAAAGGAATTTTAGGTATTGTAATGGTATCATGGCTATGTTATTTTTTTTTTAAAAAAAGCCTTTATCTTTTACAGATACACAAAATGATATAATGTCTAGAATTTGCTTTAAAATAATCCCACAGGAAGCTGTGGGGGAGAATGAAAGAAATAAGCTTTCCATGCATTGGAAACTGTGAAAGCTAGATGGTGATTAACTGGAGGGAAGGTCATCATACTGTTCTCTCTACTTTTGATTCTGTTTAAAATTTTCCATAATAAAAAGTTAGAAGATAGCCATCCTATTGTTAACTGTAGTCTGGAAAAGAACTCAGGACTCAGAAGCTCAGCTCAGTGCCCTGTTCTCTTTATCAGCCTTTTCCAAACTTGTATCATCTTTAAAAATACATATACACATGTTAAAAGATAATTTTCATAAAGAGGTAAAATGACTCACACATAGATAAAAAAGTGAATAAATTAAAGATTTTATTTACCTCATAAACAATGAGAGAACCAGATAGGAAAAGTTAAAAAACAGTTACGTTTCTGGATCAGGAGCATTAGATAAATGTTTAAATGGAAGTAATACTAGTGTTTCTACGAGAAGGGGAGAGAAGTCTATTGATCTTGTATGGGAGAGGACTGACTTTGCTCATCTATAGACAAGAATTATTCTGTATTTCCATTAGATGTCCACAACTGATAGAGTTGTAAAAAGGATCAAAGAAGATGAGAGACTAAAATCAGATAACCTGGAAAGTTGTCACCTAAACAATCATTGGTTTTCATTGAAGTACATATTTTTTCCTACATATATTTCTGTCAAGGAATAGCTATCAGTGATCCATGGAACCCACTTTGGGAAGTGACTTTAGAAGCTACTGCCTTTCTGTATGTGTGCCAATCACAGGAAACGAAAAGAAGGCAGATATTGAACTTGAATTCCAAGTACTGCTCATTTTATATATATTTAAACATTTTGAGAACTTACATATCCTCTATGGGTAGAAATTATTTAATATTTAATATTATTAAATGTTGATTTTTGGAGCAGTAGGTAGTAACTCCAGACTGGAAGAATAATAAACACTTTTTTTTATTTCCGCTGAGAAATATTGGCCTAAAACAAATGCCCACATGACCATAATTTTAAGTCAATCATTGTATATTTCCTGTACTTTTTAAACTTGGTTACCCTTTGAGAAATTGTTTCCTGCACAATGAAAATGATGCAATCTCCTTTCTGGAAAATGTTGGTGTCTATCAATACTAAAATCTCATTAGCAGACACTTTCCTGCTACTGAGAGCTGATGGGCAGCATAATTTGTATGATCCATATCCACATGATTTCTGGAAAATCCTATTAAGATAAAAGGGCTGAGAATTATGGAGTTGGCCTGGTTCCCAGTGTTGCCTAACTGAACTGAAGAGATGAATGTGGATACTAAAAGGAGAAAACAGTAGACACAGGTATGCTAAGGACTTGGGAGAAAACATCAGAGACAGATTTGTCACTGTTTTCAAAAGTGACATAAGAGTTCAAAGGGGACAAGTTTTGAAAGCCACAGGATGTAGAGAATGTTAAGATAGATTCTTCTAGTTTGTCATTCTGCTGCAAATTCACCATATTCTTTTCAAATATTCCTATCTTTTGTGTGTGTGATTTTTCCCTCTCTTAGGCAAGGAATACAAAGATTCTTAAACACACATGTATTTAACTTTCAGGAGTTATTCCATAGTGAGTAAAGCATGTCTTAGAAACAAAAGAACTACAATGTTCCATTATAACATTATCTCATATTCTAGCTTAGAAAAAAAGCCAGCCATGAAAAAACCGTGATTTGTCTTTCTACTCAAGAAGCTGCCCATCACCAGAACTTTATAGAGATGTGAAGAACTGAACGCCTGAAAAATTGTCTGCTTTTATTTTCTGTAATGAGCTGACTGGTGGACTTTACTCAGGTGCTACATGGAAGGTGAAAAGCAACCTTTATTTTCCTGGTTATAATAAGGCTATGGCCAAGAGATAAATTTATAATAACCTACAGAACCTTGGGAACATTCTGTTGTATTTATTACTGAGGACAGAGGTGGGATAGTAAAGGTCTCGTTCAATAGACTGAGAGTCTTTCTTTGAGCTTGACAGCTGCTGGATGGGTTCATTAAGAAAGAAAGGGCAAGTACCCAGGACAAGATCACATTAGCTACCCTGCTTCAGCTGTGAAGGGTTAATGTCCACCTGGGTTGCTGAGGTGCAAGGTCATGGTAAATGTCTTGTGTCTACTCGTACAGAACAGAACATTTCTTCAGCTGAGATTTTAAAAAAGCCAAGTGATCTGGTTTAGTGGTCAATTATATATTTTATGTGTTTCCAATCTAAGAAATAATGAGGTGCTTCAGTTTGGGGGCATGTGGCTTTAAAATAGTAGTTGGTAAAGAAACTGGAGAGGAATCGATCATTCTATTGTCGTCACATCAGAAGCGACAGCTGAGCGCTATGAGTGTTCTCGTAGTTTCTGTCCTGCCCTTGTCAATAGTGTTTGATTACATGAGAAAGTTTCAGTTGATAAGAATTAAAACAGACTCTTCAAACTGATAATTTTCTTTTAATGTTGAGTGTCAAAATCACAGAACATAAATATACATACACGCACCCATGCTCATCTCAATAAATTTGTAAAAAAGAAAACAAAGCAAGAAGAACCAACATTTTAATGAGTATTTCTGGGATTGTGCTCAATGAGACTCACGTCAGTAACTTCTAATGTCTCTAGTTCTGTAGATACTATATTAAGTTACATTTATTTTTCAGTTAACTATAAATCACAGTTAATCTTACATAAACTTCAATTCCATATATTTGCATATATACAAAATATTGTGTCTATATAGCATATATATATATATATATATATGTATATATGATATGTTATATATCTTATTATCTTATTACTGTTTTTTTCCTGGGCGTTCCAATGAACTGAGGTCTGGATGATTGAGGAGCTGTGTTTGGAAGCTAGCAAAAGACATCCCAAATGTGAAGACCTGAAATAAGACAAAGGATTACGTTATATTATATAAAGGAAGGCAAGGGAAACAGGTGATTTGGAGTTGGATGATGGCTTTATGGGCCTGGGGACCCAGGCTTCTTGTTTCTTGCTGCCTTCCTACCTTTATCTCTAGTCTCCATCCTCGTGTCACCTCATTGTCCCAAGATGACTGTTGGAGCTTTCTGAAGAAAAAAGGTGGGAAGGACAAAGAGTGGGCCTGCTAGCTTAGTCAGGGGTATTTAGAAGGGAGGGCCATGTGGAAGATGAGAGATGAAAGGAAGGGTTTTTTAAATACATAAAACACATACCAGTTGAGCAGCATAGTGTACTACATGAAATTTAACCATCGTTCCTGTTTTCCATGACCTGACAATGTTACATTTAATAAGAAAGGAACAAATACTTAAAAGATCTCTGTGATACGTATATTGAATATTATCTTTTAAAAATAATACTCGCTAATATACTAATATTGGAATTACCAGTGGAGGACATTGCCAAAGCACTCTCTACACAGACTAGGGTAGTCGTTCTAGTTTTGCACCAGTAAAAAAAGGGGATGCCTTATTGTTGTTTCCATCCCCTCTCATTCCAGTTGGACCCGATGTTTCTAAAGAAGTGACCACCATGAAGAAATTACTGTTTTCTAGTTTTGCCTTAGCCTAAGATCTATATAAATTTTGATAAGTGAACTTATCATAATATTTAATATTAAAATATCATATTATATATTATATTGTATATGGTATATAATACATATCCATATAATATTGTTGAGCAAATATATTTATAGTGAAAAACAAAGAGACTATATTATTATAGCTTATAAAGCCTGTATCATATTGAAGTATCAATATAAAAAAGCGCTTTCTAACCTTTTTAAAAAACTTTTAAAAAAATTCTATCAACCTTATCACTATCAACAAAATGAGAGAGGAGGGATGAAAATTCATTCAATTGTTACTTTTCCCAAGTTCATTTGCTTTTAATAAATTTGTGTGGTCCCCACACACATTGCTCATAAAGATATCCTCTTATTTTAGCAATTCCCAAAAGGTGTTGGCCACAACAATTTTCCAGTTTTCAAAAATGCTAACAGTTTTTTATTTGACATGTACATGCATATGTGACTTTCAGCCTTTAGTGATCAGGAATGATTCACAAGCAATATGCTGTTAATACTCATCTATAACATTTATAGGAGTGTCAAATAGTTGAACACATGTAGGAACACTACATGCATCTCTGTCTCACCTGCTAGACAAGGTGCTTGTAGGATGAGAATCTATTCCAGGATGTGCATCCAAGAGCAGTAATTTCCTTTCAGCATCACTTTTTAGATAGAGCTATCATTCCTGTCTAGGGTCAATTTATATACCTGAAGAACTACGTCTTGTTTTAAATGTCAAGAGCTTTTCCTCCTAATAGATGATTAGAGTCTAAACAAAACTGCAGTGTTTGAGGTCATTTCAATTCTGATTCTTAATCTCTAAAATCAGAGAGAGTGACATTTCATTATTGGCCAGTTTACTTTTGCTCATGGATTCTAAGTGTGGCTGTTTTTTTTAAGAATACTCCCCTCTGGAGGTTCCTGGTATACCTTTCTGTACACTGCATAAAGCGTATTTTTCTAGAATTTATTACCCATCCTTTTTCCATCACTCACCTTGGGAAATACTGTTATTTCTGGCATAAAGTTATATATAGCTGCTATAAAGTCAGTCTTTTGTTAATCAAAAAGAAGTTTTAGGTTCTATTCCTTACATGCATAGTACGAAATATTTTGTCTTAAAAATAGTATTAAATGAATGGCTATTGAAAGAGGCTATTCAATAACTGATGGTGAGATAATCAGTTATTTGAAAAATAAATTTTTACTTTAGTCTATATATATATATATCAGTAAGATTGGAATACTGTATGCCACTTAGAACAACAGAGTTATAATTTGTGAACACAATATGTGCCCATAATGTGTTGCCTGGGACTCTCTCTTCTCTTCACCTTTAGTCTATGACCCAGGCTGACAAAACAGCTACAGTTAGGACATCGTTGGCTGCTGTGCCAAGAACAAGTGAAACAGGAAGGATCTTGCATGGGCAATTAAACACTCCAATGCCCAATTCACAGTCATCACTTCTATTAACTCTTCATTGGCCAGAACTAGTCACATGGCCCTTGTGTTATTGTGATTTATAAGAACTATATATTTGGTCATTCAGATGACCAAATATATATTACTCATCTGTATTTGATCTTTTTCCACAGTTCCTAGCTCACAGCTCCCAAGTTCTTTGGAAATTCCTGAGCAATAACAGCAATGGGAGCGTCTTTTGTTATAATATTTGGTCTTTTGTCCCCAGTTCCTGAAAATGCCTTGAAGCTATAAAAGTAAAATAGGTATCTTCTTATTTATAACAAACTCCTTTCTACCACAACTGGGTTTATGTTAATGAGGTGACTTATGGAAATCACATAAGGATGGGAGCTGGTTACCAGGCATACCAACCATGAACGGGGGAAGGGGTGGAATTTTCAGTCCTACCTGATTTCCAGAAAGAGAAGAAGAGCTGGAAGTTGAAATAGCCACCAACATGCAATGATTTAATCAATCATGCTTACTCAATGAAGTCTCTATAAAAATCCAAAAAAAGAGAGAGTTTAGAGAGCTTTAGGGTTGGGAAACAAAAATGTTTCCATGTGCCACCATGCCGGGCTCCATACTCCTCAAGGACAGAAGCTCTTTGTTTGGCAAGCCTTGTGGATCTCTTCATTTGTCTGCTTATTTGAATCCTTTAATATCCTTTGTAATAAACCAATAATCTAGTGAGTAAATGAATTTCCTGAGTTCTGCTAGTGCTCTAGCAAATCAATCAAACCTGATTTGCAGGACAGGGCAAATTTCCCCGACTGAGGGCAGACTAAACCTTACACTGTGAGAAGACAGTCCTTTGGTGGAGAGTGTAGAGAGAATTCAACACACATGCCAAAGTTAGAGTCAAAAGGAAAGTTTATTAGAAAAGGGGTAACACTCCACAGACAGAGTATGGTCTCCTCTCAGAGGCAGAGAGTGAGAGGGACCTTGGGTGTTCAGGGATCAGTTTATATATCATTCTTTAGTTCTCATTTGCTTTAATATGAACATACAGTGAGGAAGGGCAAGAGTATGTAGCAGGAAAAAGTAAGAATATGTACAGTGAAAGCCCTGCTGGCAGTTCCCAGCCTTTAATCCATAGGTTCCCCATGGTTTTAGTTATAGGAAATGAACAATTTTATTTGCGTAGGGAGCCACTTAAAGACTCTTTTGTTCCTGTTTCCCCTTCCACAGATGTAGGGAAATGGGTTGTTGGCAATCCCAGCAGAAATCTTCCTTTGTTTTGCAGGTGTCCTCCTGGCCTGGCTGCAGGGCTGATCAGCATATTACAGTCTCTGAATGTAGCTTGATTAACATTTTAATTCACTTGCTTTCTCCCTACATTACAAGGAAGGGCTTGCGGGAACCTCTGATAGCCAGATGGTCACAAGCACAGATAACAAACTGGGTTTATGATTGGCTTCTGAACTGGAAGGAAGTTTTATGGGACTGGGCCATATATCTGTGGAATCTGATTCTATCTCTGAATAAATATTGCCAGAATTGCATTGAGTTGAATCGTAGGACACTCAGCTGGTGTCCTGACCCTTGCTTGGTGGTGTGGGGGGAAACGCCCCCATGCACACATTGGAATCGGGTATCAGAACCTAAGCAGCCCAGAATTAGCAGGGCCCCTTCCACAAAAGATCAGGGCACGTAATATTTCCATGTGCCTTGGAGGGATGAGCTGAATATGTTTGTTGAAGCAAATATTTGGCCCATTTTGCCTCCTGATGCAAAATAACATCATTCCCTTCCTAAGACAGAAAAATAGAAAGTCCCATTTAATAATGGCATTTGGCTTGGCGTCCAGGATCTCCTCTCTGTGATGTGTGGGAGTTTTGACGTCAGAGGTCATGCATGGAAATTTCTACATTAGTTTGGAATACGGCTTCTCTTTTTCTGGAAACCAATGAACTAAAAAAAGCAAGTTTCCTATTCTCTATAGTGGAATTACTCAGATTATGGAACGGCAGTGTCAAATATTTGAAATGAAAATTCTCAGACCCCATACTAGATCTACTAAATCAGAAATGCTGTGGGTAGGCCTGAAAAGTTATGCTTAAATCTCAGGTGATTCTGATAAAAGTTTGCTAGGAACCATCCTACATAGACAGTACACAGTGACAGAACAGGAACAGAATAGTCACTACAAAGGAGAAGAATGGAGACCTTCAGCAGGCACTTGTTTGTAGTAATTTTGAAGTCCTCTCTTGTTTTTTAATAAAACACATCTTGGTTCTTAATAGTCACACTTAAAATATACATATAATTTCAATTTTTGGACACTGTTCATAAGCAAAAATTTATATTTATATTCCCCAAATACAATTGAACTTTTTCAAAAAAATGATGCAGGTGAAGTCTTGCATTATGCTCTGATCACAATTTGTGAAATGGCAGAAGCACAAGCAAATGTTTTAAAAAATGTGCTGAGGGTCTACAGGATATGTGGCTTCTTAGTGCATACAAAATAACTGTTTGTTAACATCCTTTTAAATTGATCATTGGGAAGTGATGTTTTAAGCATTTAACATCCTGATGTGATAGTTCAAAACTTACATGTAGATGTTTTACTTTATTTTAGTTCTGTTTTTAGGAAATGAGTTGAGGATTGAGTGTTGGCTTTTAATGTATTATAATTTTCCTCATTTACATAATAGGAAATAGGTTCTCAATTTGCACAATTTCTGATTTTCAAGAATGGATTACTGATATTTAAGGGGGAGATGCTTGCATTTCTTTACCTTTTTACTCCTATGCTGCTCTTTATCTTCCTTTTGACTTCAGTGGACATATATGTTGGTCTTAAAATGTGGCCCTAAGTTCTCAGATACTAATTTCATTGAGAGTTGAAGCTTCTCTTCCCTTTGAATCTAGGTGGACTTGAGACCGCTTTGACAAAAACTAGAGAAAGCAGTGCTATGTGACTTCCGAGTCTGGGTTGTAAAAAGCCATGTAGCTTCTGCATTGTTTTCTAGAACATTTGCTCTTGGAGTGCTAAGCCATCATGTAAGAAGTGCAATCACCGGAGGCTGCCACACTGTGAGGCAGTCCTGATGACATGAGGAAACTTCAGGTAATAGGTACTCTGGATGGTAATTCCAGACATCCCAGCCAAGATGCCAGATATGTGAGTGATTAGTCTCTATATGATTCTGTCCCCAATCCATTCATGTCATATCATCTGAGGCCCCACATCACGGAATAGAGTCAAGTCATCCTTGCTTGCCTTGTCCAAATTCCTTACCTACAAAATCCATGAATAGAATGAAATCGATGTTACTTTATGTCATTAAATTTGAGATGGTGTGCTATGTAGCATCGGATAACTGGAACGGCATACCTTGGGCACAACAGCCATGTGTTTTTACTCTCTTCCCCAAGTCATCTTGTCTAGATGAAAGAATATAGTTAGCATCATGTTCTTATTTTGGTCTTGCTCTGAGATGGCTTACTTTATTCAGCTGTGTTAACAGGTAGTGTGAGGGCTGTGGCCCAGATTTGATCCTTACAAAGAACTGAGTTTGAAATGGCCTTTATCATTCAATCATCTTTTAAAATTTATATTTTATCAACTGATTTGGTAACCAGTAGCCCCTGCAGGCATTTAAAATCCTCAAATTTCTGGATTCTTTCTTTGGAGCAGCTTTTTTTCCTGTCTATAAACCAGCCAGGTCTTTATGAGCTTATTTATTTTTCTTGTAATAATTCACCCAGATGCAGCTAATAGTAGCCAACTTGTGCTACATATCTTGCTTTCCATTTCCTTTTCTTAGGGGTATATATTCATTAAGTATATGATCTGCCTTCCAAGTTTTTGCAAGTGACATGAATAATAATGGTTTTATCACTGCACAGATGAATTTTCATCCTTCTTGCCTTTGACAAAAGTTTTCCTACCACTCAACCCCCAACCAAATGCCCCAAATATTTTCCTTCCCTAATACTATTTTTTGAGTTAGTCAGGGTGGGTCGTATTATTCTTCAATAATAAAAACTTCAAAATTTCAGTGTCTTGAAACAACAAAAGTTTATACTTGCTCATGCTACATAGCCATTTTGGGCTGACGAGAGGTTAATGCTCCATGATGCCCACATTTGGGAACTCAGGCTGATGGAGCAGCCACTATTTGGAACTATTGCTGGTTATTATGACAAATGAAAAGAGAGCCCCAAAGGCTCTCAGTCCACAATTAAATTCTCTGTCCCAGAAGTGACACTTTACACTTCCACCGACGACTTTGGCTAGACCAGATATCATACTCTGATCTTACCAAGGGCAAATCAGGACATACAATCCTAAGACGGGTCTGGAAGACAGAGACCTATTTGTTCAAGAGCAATTATGAGTACCACAGTGCACGAAGATCAGTCCCAGATGGAGAATGACTTTATGACCTTGGGAGGGTTTTTCTAAATAAGACTGAAGAGCTCAAATCATCAGTAAAACTGTCAATATGACTACATTGTAAAATTTAAATTTCCACATGATAAAAGACCCATAGTTAAAGAAAAAGCATAGATTTCAGTTTTTGAAAATACTATGCATTAAGTTTACTAAAAACTTCACAAACACCTACACATGTGTTACCGAAATGGCAAGAAACTAATACATATTCTCAAGAAGCCGAGAAAGTAAACAACCACCCCCCACAAAAAAAACCCACCAAAAAACTCAAAACCAAATAAAAGCCCAACAAGCTGGTAAATGATACTGAAACTGAAGACTGCCCCCAAGACATCTACTAAGCCCTGTGCATGGAGAGTTTCAATGTTTGTGGAGGCATGGGGTGAGAAGACAAAGCCATGGAGACTCCTGCATAAAGGTAGGAACATGAAGGACCACGCCCTCAGTAAAAGGATAGTGGGGAAAAATATCCCCTCCTGCTAGGAAAATGGCCTGTTTCCACATACTGGATCTGGGATAATAGGATCCAGTAATTCATGACCAGTAGTTAGTGGTCAAATGATTTGCTGCCCATATTTATACTGAGTGATCTAAAATATGTCAATTCAAATCATCCTGCTGAAACAACTTATAGTTATTTTAAATATAACACACATATTTCTAAAGGCATCAAAGTGTTTATAAAACAATAGGAAGTAAACAGATCAAATATCGGGTGAGAGCCAGAGAGCAGAAGAGTAAGGAGAGTCCCAAAGCTACTTTTCCCCCGAGAGCATGTGCCAAACCCTGTATTGGAGCCCTATTTTAAGAGCCTCCTGGACGTCAGGGAAACAGTAGACAAATCATATCACTTTCAAGGTGAATACTCAAAAGGATGTTAATTCAGGATAGTGGAGAAGCTCAAGTAAACTCCTTGGCCCATCATCTCTCTCTTCAGAACACCCCCAGAACACTGTTTGTAAAGTCCTGCCTTGTTGCACGGCATGAAAAAGGGGACCTTTCCAGAACTTTGTGACCATTGCACATCCTTTCATCCCAGCATAAAGCTATGACTTCAAAGGACAAGACATTTAGCAGGGGAACCCAAAAGCAAAAATCCATCTAGCTAGAGGCAACTTGCCTGTCTAGGACTTGGCTTTAATCAAAACAAGGAATGGTAGTGGTGGTGGTGGGGGGGAGTGAAATAATAATAAGAGAATGGGGAGGAGGAAGAGGAGGAGGAAACAGAAGAAGACAAGGAAAATTAAGTTAAAAATGAAAACAAAGAGAAAGAAAGGAAGGGAGAGTGGGAGAGAGAGAAGGTGGGAGAGAAAGGAAGAAGAGAAAAAGAAAATGGAGACTGACTAACCACATGCTATTAATCACGCAGCTTTGAGGCTGACATTGGCATTATTTGTATGTGAAAAAATTTACCTTATACATGAATAAGGATCTGTGTCCAATGTATATAAGAAAATTCTATCAATCAATATCAACAAAAATCTAATATAAAAAATGGCCAACGACATGAGCAAGCATTTCAGAAAGAAGAAAAATAAGAGGCCAATAAACATATTAAAAGGTCATCAAAGTCATTATGTAATCAAACCCGCAAGTTCGTATGCCCAACACTCTATAAGATTGATCGCTAAAACACTGAATACGCAGTAAGGAAAGAGTTTATTTCAAGAGGCAGTCAAATGAGGAGAGAGGGAGAAAGCCCAAATATGCCTCCCCAATTCAAGATTCATGGCAGGTTTTTAGGGGGAACAGGTATGTGAAAGTGCTGAGGGGGCAAGTTTTAACTGGAGGATCTTGGAATTTGGTCATTTATGGCCTGGGGCTTCAGTACCACATCTTCCTGAACAATGGCCCCTTTGCTTCTGGTTATGTCTCTGTCCTTTGGTTCCTCAGGGCGGCTAGATGGGGTGGGCTTGGGGGACAAGATGTGTTCGGGGTGCAACTGGAGATCAAAATTCTCTCCTCTGCGCTGCTTCAGCCGCATGACTTGCGTTTTTGGTCTGTTGTCTCTGAAAAGCAACTACCTTGTTAGAAACAGGATAGGACCATTTTCAGCTGGCTCTGCAGTTACAACCAGTAGTCAGGGAAATGCAAAGTAAAGCCACAATGAAATAATTTTCACCCTTGTAAGAGGCATTCTCGTGAGTTGTCTGGGATATCCTGGTGTTTCACTAGACATCGGTGCTTGTAATGCTATAAACATTCCCTTCTAGTGCTTGGAATAATAGAAATGACTGTTTCCACCAGCCCCACACCTCATTGAAAATGAAGAGCCCCTGAAAAGGATAAAAACAGGAAATAAGACATGCTTCAAGTGATATTCTAAATTACATCTTAAAACAAATGAGAGCGAAGATCCAATCCAGTTGAGTATTTGGGGTTCTCGTTGCTTCATTCTAGCATCTCAAGTTTCCCTTGAGATGAAGGCGAGAGAAGAGTTCCCACGGTTTGGAAAAACTCCAAGGTTTGTGGAGATGGTGAGGCATTTTATTGGGATCTTAGGGAGGGTTGGAAGTGAATTAAGATTTTATTAAGCCTAGGGTAAAAAAAAAAAATCCCCCCCCCTTTTTGTCACTATGAAGGACAGTGCTCCAATACAACAGATGCCATCACATTGGCATATACCATCCTGATTACCAAACTAGCAGGTGGGGGTGGGGAGAGCTGGCACGCACAGCCTTTAGCAGGTTGAACAAAGCAGAGCTTCTTTTTTCATGTTATGCCCTCAGGACCTCGCTTTGTCACTGAACTAACTGAACAGAACCAAATGAGGGTTTGCTGTCCGATGGACAGCAAAGCCAAACACTCAACAATGAGGTTTGCAAAAGAAGAAACTAAAGCTGTTTTATTTGCAGGGTACCAAGCAAGGAGAACAAGAAGCTATCACTTAAAACCCAAACTCTCCGATGGTTTTTAATCAAGGGTTTTTAAAGGCAAAGACTGCGGGTTAGGGGTTAGGGGGGATAGGCTGACTGCAGAAGCCCTGGACGCCCAGGTTTTGACTGGAGAGCTTTGCAACTTGCCATTGATGGTAGGATATAAGAGTCTTCCTGCACAGTGAACCTTTTCTTTCTGAAAGGGGGCTGGTGTTCAAGGTCTGGCGGCGTCCCCATCCTTTGGCTCCGGAAGTGGGGTGGGGAAATCTCGGTTCCGGGTGCGGCTGGAAGGCGGGGTTTTCTGTTCTGCGCATGCTTCAGTTCCGTGACTTGCGGTTTCGGTCCCTCGTCTCCGAAAAGCAACCCAGAATCTCATTAAACAGACGGGACCGTAGGACCATTTTGAGCTGATTCTGCGGTTGCAACTTCACCGAGGCCTAGAGAGGAGTTTTACTGAAGGTACTGTCTTGAATAAACATCTTATGAGGTGTTTAAATGATGTAATTATCACGAATTAATAAAACTGTTCTAAACCACAACCACTTCTTTCAGTTCTCTCTACCAAGAGATTAATTATGTAGTGTGGGGACTATATAATAGTGTATTGGCTAAGATGGTACTCCGTATCAACTGTTGGGCTGCAATAGTAAAAAACGAGAGTAGAATTAATTTACTTAATTCAAACTTCTTTAAAAAGCAAATCCTCCTTTACTTTCCATCTTGCCAAAGCAATGGTTCTCAAACAATATCCTACATCAGAATCGCCTGGAAGGCTTGTTACACTGCACAGGGCTGTAGAGTTTCTGATTCAGCCCGACTGGGTTGGGGCCTGACATATTCATTTCTAACAAGTTTCCAGATGAAACTGATGCTGCTGCTCTGGGCCACACTTTAAGAAGCACTGGCCCTTATTTTGCTTAGTTTTATTTGGCCTGTTTAAGGTTCATTCTAGAATATTAAGTTGCCTCTTCATCAAAATTACATTAGCTGCAAGGTGCTAACAGTTACAATAATTATTAAAGTTGCAAATGAATGAATATGTAAATAAAAGATTATGGTTTTAGTATGTAAATTTTGATTCAGTTCTTAGCAACAATTAAGATTCCTTAGATCAAATTGAACAATGATTTTTAACTGAAAAATTGAGTTATATCTTACAGGATTCCCTTATCATATTAACAGAGTTTTGCATTCCAATAGCAAGTTTAATGTCTTTTTACCTATCACCACACTGATGCCAAAAGTAAGCATTTTTGCATTTTAGAAATAAACTGTGGATAAGTCAATGCCAATCCTAGTATTATAAAAGTTTTTTAAATTAAATTAAGGGGTAGGGAAGTGAGCTTGAAAGGGAAGGCAGCCAACATAGGGTGGGTTATAAACCAACTAACACTGTGGCCGAGTGAAGCCTGCAAAGTAGAACATGCACTTAAGGAGTCACCCACCAGAGGAGTGTGGGTTTGGGGATATTTATGCACCAGCTCCCTAAGTCCTTGGTTGAGGGCTGTTCTAGGGAGCCTTGCTTCCACGTTAGCATATTATACTCATGGAGAAGCAGGTACCTAGTTCAAGAGAAAATCCTCCTACAGGTGTAGGCATTTGGACATCAGCTGCTGAACACGTGGTGAGCAGCTTTAAGTGGAAGGTCCTAGATTGAAACCCGGGTCCGACAGGTGTCAAAGCCATTGCTTTCTGAATCATGTCTTACTAATGCTAATTTCTCCACGTGTTCCATGATTAAATGAAATTTTAGATTGAAACCACAAGGTCTTTGGGAATGGCACCTCCTTATATCCTCTCCAGAGCTAGATAAGACCCTTGAAGAATTAGCTATACATTTGACCTTAACGTTCCTTCTTAAAGCCAAAATATTTATAATCAGCTGAAATTCATATTGTGTAGACACTCTGTTTGCTGCCTGCCCCACTCATTTCATAAGCTCTTTTTCGCATGTATGTGCATGATCTAAATGTGGAAGGAAAATGATTCGCAACCTGTTTTGTGTACCAAGTCAAGAGCAAAGACACATACGGTGTAGAAGAAGCAGCTTTAGGCAGAGCTGAGCCAAGAGTGGTTTTATGCAAGTAGTTCTCATTCTTCTGCCTTTTTAATGTGGCATTGTTGCCTCCTCAACCCAAATTCTCGTGGCTTAGGTGTTGCTTTTCTTTGGCAGATAGCTACAAATGAAATTTCAAAATCTAAACATATGTTTGTTCACCTAATGTAATCAATCACCAGAGAACTAAATCTAGACTTTGGAATAAGTCTATTAATAATTGACGAATAACAGAATTGTCAAGATGTAGAAGGCAACACAGGAAGAAAATACAAACAATCTGAGATTGCAGTAACCCATGAACATGTTCACCCGGCTACTGTGTATCAGTGATTATGAACAACATGCTAAATCAGTACTTCAAAAGTCTATATATGACTATTACAGGTCAGGGGCAAATGATCAGGAGACTTTGGCTGATAATATTGCAGCATTTTCCAGGTAAGAAAACTTCTTTATTTTAAAATCATGTTTTAAAATTACCCCAAAACGTTCTATCAAAATAGGATCTTCTAGTTTCAATGTGGAATTTTTCATGTAGATACACGCTTAGTAAAGAGGGGAAAATTCTTGAGGCTGTGAGAAATCTTGAGTTTTTAAATTGTTTTAAATTATTCTAAGCCTGGGACTATCGAACAAGTGACTGAAAAAGCCAACGCTGTTTCCTCACTTGGTATTATGTGGCTAATTAATTTAACTATATTTAAAATAGTGATAAGATCTGATGACCCCATTTTTTTCTCTGAGTATGTCAGTGGGGGTTATGTTTATGGTGTGGGAAACAGCATTACATGCAAGTTAGCCGTCTTCCCTGGTCGAACCAGAACAGATTATTGCCTCAAATATTCCCATCCTGCTAGCTTTTTCCCGTATTATTCATTTTGATTACTGTTGTCTAAATGTTCACTTTAGATTTCATTTTTTCTATATAGCATTAATCTTTCAACTTTGATGTTTCATCTCTATTCCAAAGAGCTTTATCTCTCTTCCCAGGTTAGTTTTCCCTTGACTTTTGTATTTCAAAGTACAGGATGGTGGGTGTCATGATTTACGTTTTCTGCTTATAATAAAAATGAGACGAAATAACTCTAAAGAAGTATTTTATGTCTCAGCAGTACGAAAACAGTTTATTTGCTGTAGTCGTTCAGGCTCATCCATTTTACATTATAGCCATTAGTAAAGCCAGTGAATTTTGTGTGTGCTCATTGATGGTGATAAATTAAAGAAAAAAAGGCAGAAAATATCCAGGGTAAAGAATCTGCATTCTTTCCTGATTTCTTCTTTAGTCTAAAGCAAAATTACTCGAAATCACATTTCCATATGTAAATTAAGAGGAAATAAAACCTTTCTAACCAATTCATTCCCTGGCAAGAAGCATGAATTCACCCGCAAATCAGTGTAGGAGCCTGACAATGGGGTGAAGGTTGGAGCCTCCTCCAGACCCCTTTGGACTTGACTTTGTCTCAGATCTTCTCTAGAAACCAAATGAGCTGAAAAAATGCTGGAAGAGCCATGGGAGGGAAAAGTTGACTAACAGTGGAGAAGCTTAAAATTCTGCATCTTTCCAATCATCAATGTTTTGGGCCCCTTCAAAGTTTTCTGCTCTTGAAATGCCCCTTCTTGGGCCCACGTCTACTCTGTTCACCAGGTAATGTGGTTTGCCTATTAGTAATCTACTGAAGAAGACACCTTAGCCCCAATAGGTGTCTTTAACCAAAGAAATTTCAGGCCTGACAGGCTTATGGGATTGGTGTCTCTTAGCATTCCTTAGATCACAATGCTCATGTGACCACCTGTTCCATTTATGTACAGCCTTCCTCACCCCTTAACCCCCCTTAACTCATGCTAGTTAATTAATTTACCCACACTTATTAAGAATCTCTATGAGCTAGACTATACTGCATGCTGAGGTGAGCCAGACAAAGTTCCTGTCCACAGGAGCTGACATTCCAACGGATACACATGGAACCGGCCTCCATAAGGCTGGTGGGTTGCGCTGATGCAAAACGGACCCAAAACAGTTGGTCCGGTGGAAGCTTCCGAGAAGAGAGCAGAGGGGTGCAGCAAAGCAGATGGATGACCTCTGTAACCCTGGGAATTTGAGAAACTGTGGAATGTAGAAGGCTGTGGTGACTTCCAAGCTATAACCTGGAACATCTCGTGTGAATTACATAGTGCTCCAGTGAGTCTTCTCAGCCTGTGTCTGTACTGAGTGATTAAGGGACAGGACACAGATACTGTGGATAGGTTTATACTGCCACCTATTCACAAACTTCGATCATTCTCATTTGTTCAGCTTTAAAGCGGGGGAAGGGGAGGGAATATATATATTTTCACTTTCTCTGGAGAATGGTTCATGCTATTAACCACTTGAGAAGTTTTTATTGCAACATTAGGGATACTTACCTATCTAACATCTCAGTTCCTCTTTTGTTATGTAAGTTGCTGGATGACCCTTTGTCCCTCACCCTGTGTCATTGAGCTGATCATGTGGAACTAAGAATAGATTTTCTGCCAGGGTTGTGGTGGCTTTGCGTTGATATGATGAAGGGAAATCAGTGTGAAATCTCTTATTCTGATTCAGATGAAGACTGCAGAGAAACAGACCTCAGATAACCTGTTGTGACACAATGACAGGGCATTTTAAACACATTTATGAAATTTATGCACCTCTCCCTTCTACAAGTACAACTGAAGGTCATTCACAGTGACGGTTTTTATCTCTTTGCACTCAACTCTGACAACCACATTTTGGAGTTCTGGGGACATGGGCCACTTATGTAACCCAGTAGTTGCCTGGAGACATTTTTGGGTAAGACTTGGGATTCTAATATTATTGTGCCACCCCTTACTCCAGCAAAAGTCAAATAGTTGGAAACACCCAGAAGAACATAGTTTTCTATTGCAAATAGTCAAATAGTTGGAAACACCCAGAAGAACATAGTTTTCTATTGCAAACATGACAGGGACAGCAATTGTCAGCTTGTTACATTTTACATGGTCTGACCTGATTGGACTCAATTTTAAAAAGAACAGTAATTTGATTTTCTTACACATTAACTCAGTATATCCTTCTTAACCATGGTCTGCACGTATTTTATTATTGGTGGAAAATACTTCTACAATTTAGAAGTTTCATGATATTAGAAAAGGAAGCTATTCTCATTCTTGTTGCATCATTTATTGACAAATATCAGATGGTAAAAGTGATATCATTCTCTCTAATATTTGAGAAACAATATAAACTCACCAGTGGCATTTTCAGCATTCTTCTCATAAGGTGTAAATGTCACAGAATCATTCAGCTAGTTTGCAAAATGGGTAAGTAAGCTGCTTTTTGCTCTCGCTTTATGAAAAGCAGCTAATTGTCTCTTGTTTTTTAAGAATCATATGGGAAGAGATTTCATATCCCAGCTCTATTTTTTTCTTCCTCCTTCTCCTTGTCTCCCTCATCCTCTTCCCCTTTCTTTGTCACCTTCTTCCCCCTCCCCACCTCAAAGCTGTGGCTTCTTTATATACACACTCATACACACACACATGCACACACACTCACCATTTCAAGAGATTCATGGGTCTTCTGAAACCATTAAAAAATGAATGGTAAAATATAAGATTACAAAAGTCCTGGTATATTTTATATACACATATATTTTATATTTTAATGCTTAGAGTAAAAAATAATGTGGAGAAATTGGCACACAATATGATCATCTTATAGAACTTACAAAATATTAATTTGTTGTGTTCAGTCGGTGGGATTCAGTAACAGCGTGTGGCTAAAAAAGCTGGATGATGTGTGTCTTCCTTCAACTGAGTAGCCCCTCTTAGGGAGAGAGTGTATATCGCCTGCTTTTTTAATTAATTAATCTGAGGCCCTTGTTTGCTCTGAAGTGTGGGTCAGAAGCTCTGTTGAAGAGTCTCTGGCTTTACTACCTTTCCCCTACTTCCTTTACTCAGGCATCTTATTTTCCATCCTTTAGAAAAAAACAGTCGAACAGTTTGTTCAGCTGTTATGTCAGTCTTCATATTATTTTTCCAAAGTGGAGGTTTCAGAAGAGCACAGTCAATGGTTATCGTCAGCTTCTATTTTATATAAGATTTGGGCAAAAAACACAAATTGGGAATGGAGCCCAGAGGGGCTTAGGAAACTATTGGAACTATCTGACAAGGTTAGTTGTAATTGCTCTTTGGACTTTTTAGATAACATATATTTCCCCACTCCATTGATTTTATCTAATTTTGCCTAGGAATTGCATTTTGCACATTAGTTGACAAGTCTCTGCAATGTCATCCTCAGAGCAGAAAACAAGGTGTGTGGTGAAGCAAAAGCACACAGTTATTAACGTGATGGTGCCACCATGTGGACAAGTGTAAAGCTACTGCCTGGAGATACTAAGTGTTGAACCTTGCCTTAGAAGCAGGAATTGGACATTTAAAAATGCCCCTTCTGCCTCATAGACAGACACACACACACACACACACAGCTGATGCCTCGAAGCTCTGTGTGTGCTCTTTATAAAAACTTCCATTGTTTCCTCAGCTCTAAGTCAATATTAATGCCTCCCAAGGCCTGCATGCCAGTGGCTGCTATTAAAATCTTTTTCTTTCATTCTAATAATACACTTAGAGATGATTGGTAATAAAAACTCTCTTCAAGGCTTCTGCCTCTCCCCCTTCAAAACAGAGATCAAAGAGTCATGCTGCGAGGGTCAGTGGAGAAAAAAAGACTTCCAGCAGCAGAGCTTGTGGTATGACAGAAAATAATGACAATTATGATGTTCAAAGGAATTACAGAGAAATCACCCAGTAAAACTTCTTTATTATGCTTTTCAGGGGGCTGGATGTTTTTGCTTCATTATGTGAGGAAGGGTTAGATTACAGACCCTTAGCTGTTCCTCAAAGCAACATGAAGACAGAATTTCTTCTTCCGCTACAGGAAGTAGGCTTCAATTAAGACTTTGGAAGTTTGATTTATTTTGGTTATTTCATTACTAAATCACACTTCACTATGTTAACTAAAAATCTTGATCTCTCTGGAAGCAGAGTTAAACCTAGGTAATGAAAGGTAAATACTGGTTAGGTATGTATACTTGTCTTAGTGCTCCTAGCACTCATTAGAAATATAGGGCTGTACTTCCTTCCATTTAAATCAGTTAGTAATGAGGAGAAAAATAATCCCAAATAAATAGGAGATATAAATTTTGCTGAGAGGGAAGAGAACTTGTTCTCCTGTTAAGTTTTACTAGTGAAGTTTTGGTTCTTGGTTTTGGTAGTTTTCTTTGTGATACAAAAGAATCACAGAGAAAGGCATTTAAGATCAATAGTCAAAAATTCTTTAAGTCAAAAACTCCAGTCTCTGCCAAATAACATTTTTGAAGAAAATACTCAAACTGAAAAAGGAAATGATCTTCCTTCATCGTCATACTTTAATGGACAGAATTCAGTTTAAGGATTTTGAAAAAGAAAAAAACATTATAATTTTAAAAGTAATTGCCTGGAGCTAGTCTGACTTTATATACGTACATACACACACACACACACACACACACACACACAATAACAATAGGCAGTAGCCATAGTGTATCTTCTTAAATTAAAATCTAACTTTCATGCCTTTGTATACCCTCCAAGTGGCTTGGAGAAAGTGAAATGAATACTGTGTTCACACAAAAAACTTTAAGCAAATGTTTGTAGTGGCTGTATTTATAATTGCACCAAATTGGAAACATCTCAGATGTCTCTGATCTGGAGAATGGTTAAACAAACTGTGGTACCTTCTTACAGTGGAATATTATTCATCAACCAAAAGGAACAATCTACTGATGCCTGCCACAACGTGGATGAATCTCACATTCACTCTGCCAAGTGAAAGAAGCCAGGCTCAAAAGGCTACATGCTATATGATTCCATTTATGTGATATTGTTGTAAAGTAAATCTATAGGGACCAAAAAAAAAAAAAAAGATCAGTAGTTGTTAGGGGATTGGTGAAGGTCGAGTTTCACTACAATGGGAAATGGGGAATTTTTTCAGTATGGTGAACTGTATTAGATCTTGATTGTTTTGGCGGTTATGGGACTGTACGTTTGTCAAAGCTCACAAACTTTACACTCAAATGGGCAAATCTACTGTATGTTAATTATACCTTATTAAGAACAATGGCTTGAGAAATTCATTATTATCGTATTGCTAACTTTACATCTTAACAAATGTTAAAATGACCGCTTTTCCTTTATCTTTGTAAAGTAAGTTGCTTCATGGGAAAAATACAAGAATATATTCTCTTTTTAATTAAAATGGGAATGCCAAAGCTCTAGCTAAGCTTTTGAAATTTCAAAACTTTTCTTTTTTTTTTTTTTTTTTAATTCTAGATGGAAGCTGTATCCACGGATGCTCAGGAATGTTGCTGAGATAGACCTGTCGACTTCTGTTTTAGGGCAGAGAGTCAGCATGCCAATATGTGTTGGGGCTACCGCCATGCAGTGCATGGCTCATGTGGATGGAGAGCTTGCAACTGTGCGAGGTAGGTAGAAAGTCTTCACCCAGGACAGAAGTGGATACTATTTAGTGACTCACTTACCTGTGTGCATCAAGCAAACACTTCCCTGGCTGTTCTCACACTCACAAAAATTAAGTTCATTGACTCTGCCATCAAAATGCCTGATCTTGCACATCCTGCTTCTCTACTTTCTAGCTGTATGACTCTGGAAAAGATACGTTTTGTGTCTTGGTTTTATCAGGTGTAAAATGGGGATAAAAATAGTACCTCTCTCTTTGGGTTCCTGTGAGGATTAAATGAGTTCACACATATTAAGTGCTTAAAACAGCACCTGGCACAGAGTAGTGCCTCAATAAATTTTAATTATTTTATGAGTGTTAGTATTAACATCTCAGAAAATAGGGGTCTGAAAAATTGACTCACCCAAAGTTATACAGCTAGGTAGTGGCAGAGGTAGGATTCACTCTTGTGGCTACGTTATTTCAAAGCCCTTCCTGCCTCCCCCAAACCTACGTTATTCTCACAATGAAAGAGCAAATGCAGTGACCTGGTTGGTTGTGTTTTCTGCCATGATTTTGGGCCATTCTTCTTTTTTACAGATGGATTATATTCCCAGTCGAGCATTTCCAACTGGGGAGTGATGAGAAATCCAAATATGATGTAAAGAAATTCCTTATTAGGGCTAATTTATTAACTTTCCAGTTTCCTAGCAACTATGAACATTTGAGAGGGTATGCATGATGATCAGTCTCCCTACATTCTGCTTCAGAAACTCATATAAAAGTTGATAATGAATTCTATCTGACTTCTTGATGCTAAGCAGGGCAGGAAATTCAGGGCCAAAGAGCACACATTAAATACTATTTTTAAGCATTTTAGTTCTAAGAAATGAGGACCTTGTAGATTCACTTCCCTCCCTGAAACATCTTCCACAGCATTCTGCCAGGAGGAATATCAGCATGACACATGGTTGCTCTGAACAGACTTAGGTCAGTGCCTGGAGCCTCTTTAATTCTAGCACCACATGCAGATAAGTGGTCTTGGGCCCCAGCCATTTCTTTATGGTAATTCTGAAATATGGGCTGGGAGAATAGAAAAAAAAAGGCGGGGGAGGGGAAGAGAACTACTAAATGGATATCTGTCTATTTATAGTTAAGATAGTAGAGGCGTTCCCAAGCATGCCATAGGCAACAACCATTAAAACAAAAGCAAACAAATCCACATACAAAAACTAAAACTTGCCCGCTCTCAAATTTCTATAAAAAAATGAAAACAAATGGCAAACAAAAGAAAATTGAAAAAATATGACACTGCAAAGGGTTAATGCCCTTTCTGTGTAAATAGCTCTTATATTTGAGTAAGAATACATAACACAAAATAAATGAAAAAATGTAAGCGGAAAAAGACAAATAAGAAATTTATAAATAGACATTAAAATGGCCAATAAACATGAAAAGTATTCAATTTCACTAACAATCAAATAAAAGTCAATTATAGCCATATATTTCATTTTCTGAATATCAAATTAATATTTTAAAATTATACAGTATAATCAGGAAAGAAGGAAATGTACATTTTCAAAACTAATGGAAAAAGTGTAAAATGGAATATTTCTAGAAAATAATTTGGCACTGTGTATCAAAGCTTTAAAAATGTGAATTCTCTGTGATGCTGTAAATTCCTAAAAAAATTTTAGGAATTCGAAGAAAATATTATTTTGAGGAAAAACATTTCTGCAAGAAGATACATGCCTCTGTACTTTTAATATTGCAAAAAGGAGAGTGTATTAAAAATAAGATAATTTTTTAAAAATCAGATCATAGAAAGAATATAGTAGTATAGAGAGATGTGACAATATAATAATTTTTAAAAAGCAGTTACAAACAATAGTAAGGTCCTAACATACATTTATTTTATTTTAGACTAAAGACTAAGAATGCAGACTACATTTTACAAGTATTTATTTATAAACGATGGGATTACTCCTGACTTTATACTCTTATTTTTGGTCCATACTTATAAAATTTCCTTTGATTATTTTATGAGAAGGAAACAATAAAAACTAAATTTAAAAGAGAGAAAAAGGGAAAAAAAAGAACATGAAGAGAATGGAAATGACAGAGAGGAAGTAAAAGAAGGCAGTAAGCAGAGCTCACTTGGTAAAACACCCTGAGCCTGAAAAGTTATACACACACATATATAAAACTTTTTAGTTTGTCTGATTTTTGACAGGTGTCACTGTCCCCATTTTGTGGACAAAGAGCTGGAGTTCCAGAGAAAGCAGGGTTTCATAGCTAGCAAACGACAGGACTTACTCTCCGCCTCACTTCTGATGATGCCAAGATCAGTGCTCCTTATGTGTGGTGGGGGTGGTGTAGAAAGAAAAATAAGAAAGCTTACTTAGAAACTAGGTAGGGCTGCTTTATACAACATGAATTTCTCTGTGCACTTACCATGAGGCATTATTAAATACTTATTGTATCGTAGTATTCCTTTACATTTATTTATCAAACACTTATAAAGCAATTACCATGTTCCAGGCACTATTCTAAGTACAAGTATTAAAGCATTTAATCCTCAGAGCAGCCTCAAGACATAGTACTATTATTAAGTCCATTTTACACATGAGAAACTGAGGCCCACAGCAGATGAATAACTTGCCCAGGGTCACACAATTCATAAATAATAAAGATGGGATTAAGACCCATGCAGTCTGGCTCCAGAGTCTGGGCTCCGATGCATATGTGCAGCCTTTAATTTCCATAAAATCCTATAAAATATCATGAGGGGAAACCCATTAATCTGTGAGTTGTAATCTCCTAAAAGTAATTAATTTATATGCATACAAAACAGGTCCCCCAGAAGAGTGAGATACTTAGTAGACATTGGGATAAGGTGGAACAAGGAAAACAAAGGTGTGGTGACTCTGAGGGAATTGGCAATACCCTCAAGAATCTTAGATCCAGGATCTGGTACCTGTAAGGGCAGTGAAATCACAGTTTATGATTTAGATTTGTGGTAGCAACATCCTTCAAGGATTTCAACATTCTTACCGTTTTCTGTATTCCATGTACCCACCTATGGAGTTGATGGTCTATTTAATATTTAGATTAATGTTGAAATCCAATGGTAATTAGCTCATAACGAAGAGTATCCCTCAATTGGTATGTTTTGGTTGTGGGATGGATCGGCGATGTGGAAGGAAAGGGTGTGTATCTGGAGCAGATGCTGTTGGTGCCTGGGGTGTATTCCCTTGTCACTTACCATTTGTACCAGTACTGGCATCTTTTTGCCGGACATTTTCTCTGGCAACAGAATGACAAATGTCAGGTAGGATGGGTTGGGAGTGTGTTAGTGGGAGGACTGCTCAGCCAATGATATATAAGATCTAGTGAATAAATACCTGAGCTCTCTTTGATGAAGGTAGCTGAAGCATTTCCTTGTACTGTCACCCAGGGTTCCCAAATGGGATTAAGCCCCAATTGCCCTCAAGTTACCTGCCCATTAATACGCCCTTCATTGACTGCCCTCCTACTCCTTCAGTTTACCTTGTCATTCCCCCAAAAAGACTTGAACTTATATCTTTGTCCCATTGTTGGCTTTTGATAGGATGCAAACCAAGACAGTGTCTAACTGAAGATTATATATAGCTGCAGGCAAATTTAAGTAAGAGTGTGAGAATATTCACCTTTGGTAGAGACTGCTTTCTTTGCTCAAAACTCAGTAAATCAATATGGAATTATGCAGCAGATATTTCATTTACTCTGTTGTTTCAAAATATGGAAATTGTCTCAAGCAAACCTGATCCTTGGGGAGATTGTGAAATCTATGGACCTTGTTGTAGAGGGTTTTTTCCTCTACCTCCCTAATTATCTGGCCCTTAATCAAGGTTTCCTATATCCAGGATCTTGGCCTTTAGCTGGAAGGGGCCACGTTCAGAGGACAGGGGTTACTGAGCAGTTCTCTCTGGAGAAAGTATCCCCATCAGCCTAGTCAGTAAGTATGGGTGAGGGTTATTTAAATCCCCAGAGAATGGTCTGGCCTGAATAATTAAAATGAGCATCTAGAAAGTTCTGGAAGTTGCTACAGTACTGTAGTCTCACTTTCACAGTTGGCTCTCCCGACTGGATCACGGAGCTCTGTTTCGAAGATCTTCGGGCCTTTCTTCTCGCTATTGTGGGGCACTTCCTCAATTATAAACTGGGCCCAAGAACAGAGCTCTACTTTTTTACACAGCTACGTGGTTATAAAGTGACCAATGGAGCTACTCTTTTTTCAATTTCAAGATGGCCAAATAAAATACAGGGAGCCAGTTGTATGTGAATTTCAGATAAACAAAAATTATTTATAATTGGGTATCCTGTATGTTTATTTGCTATATCTGGCAGCCCTAGTTAAATAAGAGCTCTTACCGTTAGGGGTTCTTATGAGGATTACATGAGATAAATGCTAGGGAAATCTTCCCAAAATGGCTATGATTTTATTTGCCCCTCAGAATCTGGAGTCCCCCAAATCTTTTTCTTCTACACATGAAAAGCCACTTTCAGAAAAGTATACTCCATTAAGATCTTAGTGGGAATGCAGATTACTTTTTACTAAAGAGACACACACACACACACACACACACACACACACACACACACACACACATTTTTGCTAAACTTTATCCAGGAACCTTAAAAAATGGCTTTAGGGCCAGGCTGATAACAATGTCCAGATAAAAGCATCCAGAGAAGGTTGAAGTTAAGAAGACACCAATGCCAGCTCAGTGGTGGACACTAGCAGACCTGAGATTGCAGGTTCCATCAAAAGGGGGGCAGTTTGACAATCGCCAACTGTTGCCCCAAGGGAGTGAGGATGTGGGATGCCAAATCTTCAAAAATTTTAAGAGAAGCCAGAAACCTTTATTTTTATGTGCAATCTACTGGTTTTTAAATGTTGGCAAATAAATCAAAATTCTCTGAAACACTGTTTGGGGCAAAAAGGTATGGGCCAAAGCAAATACTTTTGTGGGCTACAACTGTCCCATGGGCTGTCCGGCTGGGACATCTGATTTATGTGAAAATTCACCACTAACTAGTTTCACTTCTTGTGGCAGGTCATTTTCACTCTCTAGGATTATGTTTCCTCAGTGATAGAGTGGGCTCTGCTGAAGCAAGATCAGTGATTTGCTTACCATGTCCCAAAGAGGCTGGGGTTGTTCCCAAGGGTCTCAGGAAAATTAGGTGTGTCGCTGAGCACTCAGCGACTTGTGTTGCATGTTGCAGTTCAAAAAAACAGTTCTTTAAAGAAAGAGTTCTGCTTCTAAGACAAAAACAAAGGAAGAAAGGCTCCACATGGGGAAAACTCAAAAAACAAAAACAAAATTCTCAACAGTAGTATTTAAAATTTTATCAAATACAAAAAGAGGTCATTCAAAGTAGAGAACTGACTTTCCTTATATTTCTGAAATCTCATCTCTATTCTCTATCTTCTATCTTTTATGCCAGCTCTTCTGTGTCAGGTGAAGTAAGCATTTGTGTGCCTTCGACTTTCATTTCTCATAGCTACATTCTTGGAATAGAGGAGAGCAAGCAGATAGGCATTTATCTCTGGATCTTCCTGAAAATACAAATAGATGTTTAATAAATGCTACATAAAATTTAAAAAGTGATAGTCCGTGGAAAATGATGATAGCCAACATTCGTTTAGCCATTAATGTGTGCCGGGCAATTTGAATTTATTAACTCATCTGTCCCTGACCACCATCTTACAGTGTGTGATCCCGAAGCTGTAAGGATCTTTCTCCAGCTCCTGTGGATGTGGAAATCGAGGCTTGGAGAGGTTAAGTACTTTCCCCACCGTTATCGATAATGTGCGCAAGGCTGTCTGTAATATCCTGGTCAGTTACTGATATATCCAATGTCATTAACTGCAGCAAATGCTATGCTATAGTCTTAGAGTATTAACTGTGAATGTTCTATGTTTTTACAGTTTTCTTCCTTCAGTTTTGAGAGGATGGAAGGAATAAGCTAAAGAATATGAAACTCATTGGGAAACGTGAAACTTTTGCAAAATTCAGGAGCAGAAATTAAGGGGTTTGAATTTTAAACAAATGAAAATTAAAACTCTTAGAACTCTTAAGCTAGAAAAAAAAAACTGGAAAACACCGAGTGGAGAGCAGTGTGCCATGCATCGTGTTACGAATAAGAGATTTATTGCAGTAGATGATTTAGTCAGCATTTTAATAATTGACAATTATAATATTTAAGCAGCCATATAAATGCTTCTACTTATAATGGCACATTCATTTGAAACTATTAGATTGTGTTTTTTTTTATATTTTAAGTTTTATCTTTCATATAAGCAAGGATGAATATAAAATAATTTCTATAAATAATTAAAATATTGAAGGACAAAGCAACAATAAAAATAAACGCTAGCAGTGTATAAAAGAAGTGGTCTTATTAGGTTAAATTTCTGTCTTGCCAGATAAGTAGAGCGCCTGTAACTTCTCAAAGAACCAATGAATAAAATGCCTACTATTCACTGAGGCTTTTAGGACATTATCGTAGAAATCTCTCTGGTTTTACACATAGCGGCTGTAATAAAATTTTATTTCATCCTCCATGGAACTATATTAGTTATTTTGCTCCATTTAAACATGGAAAGTGAAAAAGAAAGAGAAAAAGATTAAATATTCATTTATCCTTTTGCTTCTGACTTGTTATATGGACAAGTGCCACATGAGGGAGTGCTGGGACCTCAAATAGAGAAAAATTAAAACTCACCTAATGTGTTCCAGGAATGCTCAGCATATTAGCAAATTCTTATTAAACTGTCAAAAGAAAAAAAAAAGTTTTTAAAAGAAATTCCTGCCCCTGGATGCAATTAGAGGCTACCACACAGGATTCGATGGACCATAAAACCATTAAATCTAAACACTTTCTTTTTGAGCCTAAAAGGCCAGAACATTCCGAAGTGAAGTTTCGGGACCGAGCTGTGACTTGACCGCCTATTAAGGTGCAGGTGGAACAGATTGCAGAGTAGCACAAAGAGTCATACAGACCCCAAAGAACTGAATTAGAGTGTAGGCGAGAGCTTTAGCTGTTGAATTTTCTGGATTTTCCGAGATTAAGTGATCAACCTTAACATTGAGTGAAAGACCATTCAGCAAGAAAAATTGTCACTTCCTTTGCTCCAGACCCAAACGATGTATTTTTGAAAGCTTTATTGATTTATATATCTATATGTTCTACTAGGTGACTGAGTAGATATACGTTTCAGCATAACTATGAGGAAAATATCCCCATTATTCTTGATTTTACCTAAATCCAGGAAAAGCACCCAATTTGCTTTAAATGAAACTTTTACTCTTTCTGAAGTGAGTGTCTTTTATGCACCAGGAGCTTGAACTTTACATTCCTATCATTAATCCTCACAGCAGACCTTCAAGGTGATTATCGTTTATCATTTTCCTCACACTGACATGAAAGAGGACACCCTTGACCAAGGTCTAGAGCTGGTCAATGGTTAAGACAGGGTTTGAGTATTTAACTTTGGAGTCCAACCCAGTTATTTGTCTCTGTTTATTATTTCATCCATTTTTACTAAAATGAAACAAAAGTAGGAAGGAATAAAAGAAAGGACAGTTCACTCAAACCTTTTCCAAATTATATCAGTTAAACATTGGAAAGGTAATACCTCTTTGTATCATTGTAGTAAAAAAAAAAAAAATCAATTTACACCTTTTCTCACCTTTATTTTCAACCTACTTCAGCTGTTTTATGTTTTGAGCCTTCTTTTCCAGCAATCAAAAGTCAATGGATGTGCTCTTTCTGCATAGACTCGTGCACATTACGTATACATATACACGTACATGTATATATATTAAAAATTACGGACTTTACAAATATGCATAGATGTATTATATATAATGTATAATTCATATCTAACATTTTTTAAAAGATAGATTGTGTTTATTTTTTTAAATTTTTTATTTTATTTTATTTTTTAGGCAAGGCAACCCTTGGTTGACCTCACAGATTGCAAGGACCTTGTCAGCTTACAAGCCCTTATTTTTTAAATTTTTTAAATTTTACGCCTGTAGCACCTGATTTTCCTAGGTGGTCTTCCATCCAAGTACTAACTAGGCCCGACCCTGCTTAGCTTCCGAGATCAGACGAGATTGGGCTTGTTCAGGGTGGCATGGCTGTAGAGAGATTCAGGGTATAAATCACTTTGCAATGAGACAAACTTCAAATCAAAAATAGCTATTAAATTAGATTCTAGCTATGTAAAAGACCAACATTATATGTTATGATTTCTAAGATATTGCACAATAATTTAAGCTATTGGGCAGCTTTCTTGAGAGCATGAGATTGCTTATTCTCGAAATATTAGTGTTCCTGATGACTTAAAGTGTGACAGTGAGAAATCAGAAGCTCACGTGTATCCCAATGCTGAGGTTGTTAAACTGAGGGAAGTTGATCAAAGTCATCATGTGCAAACTTGATATTTCTTGAAACCCTTTTAAAAGGCATCTTACTTGTAGGGTGGTCTCCATGCGATCTGCCAGTTATGCCCGGACCAGACAACTCAATAAAATGGCAGAATAATAACCTGGAATCATTACAGTACAGCTAATATTTTAGTCTATTGCAGAGTTCTGCCCCAGAGATAAAGTGGAAGCAAGGAAGGGGAACTAAGATGTCATTGGGACTAACCGTTCCTTGAAAATATTCAGTAAAAAAAGAGTTCTTGCGATGTAGCGACAACATGATCACTTATGACTTTATTGCTCCAAATTCAGACAAGGGACCATCATGAAAGCACTAGAAAGTTGAAGTCTAGTTTCTTGGCCTTAATTGGCAGTGTTTAAATTGGTTAAGTTCCCCAAATAGTAAATTAAGATTTGTTTGACCGTTCCTAAATATTTCAAGCATAATTGTAGTGCAAGGTTTGTTCTTTTCGATTATTGACTTCAGAACATTCTTTTTCAGAGTAATCTCAGTGGTAATTTTAGACAGTTATAGCATAATGTTAATTGTGTCTTTAACAAACCTGTATCATGAAAGTTCCTGTGCAAAGAAAGGTTAACACAGTCAATGAATGTGAGGGTGCACATTTATGCCAACATTTCAGGGTATAAGATCCTGAGTTTAGAACCACACAACTGTTTGGTACTTTGTCATTGCATATTTTCCCCATTACATAATGACTTCCTGAACAGATGACAGAATGCATTTTCTTAACAAAATTTCAGCACAGCTGTTTTGGTGACTCAGTTTTACAGGAGCTTTTTAATCAAATGCACCTTAAAAAAACTTTAGGCCCTTTGAATATATTACCCCTTTTCCTTCAAACACATAAGTTTGGAAACTTAACTCACCTTCTCCCTAAAAGAGAGCTATTTTCAAAGAAATCATTTGGACCCAAAGTGGCACATTGCTTCATTGTTCTGGGTATGTGATTTGTCTCACATGAATTTATGTTCCAAATAATAGACATCTGCTCCCACTGATAACTAACATATTTTCCTCTGATGCTGTCGTAGTGGCTGTGGATGAACATCATTCTCAACTACATTATAATCCCCTTCCTTGTCAATCCTGCCATGGTGAACTTTAGTTTTACTTGATGATTCAGCGTCTTATTTATTTGTGTAAGACTGTTGGACCCGACATTAAACATTTGGAAGCTATTTTATAATTGGTAAATTGTGCCTTCTCAGCTTTGAGTAACCTCTCTCTCATCTTCCTTATCTTCAGCCATTTTATTTTTGTCATTTTTTTTTTTTTTGCTTCTAATCTAAAATCTAGGAAGCTGGGCAAATCCTAGATAAGCAACCTTTTAAAATACATCTGATAATATTTAAGTGTGCCGAGGGACTGTTACTATAGTACAATTTAATGCCTTGACTTTAAAACTGGTAAGAGATGAATGTGGCAAAAGTACCTGCGCCTCTCTCCAGAGGGACACCAGTGGAAAAGAAAGACAGATTCATCATCAGGATGTGACTGGCAGTTGGCAAGCTAGGCACCAGCCACTACCCATCCTACTAAAAGAGACATCTGAAAAATGCAAAGGAAAAGGCTTGCAGAAATGACTGAGTCAGTGGGTTGTAGATTAACCACACCCTATAGATTTCTGAATGGTCTTCTGGAAACTTGTTACACCTACAAGAGAAAGGATCTGTAAATAGATAGGACTGATGGTCTGGAAATTCCTTTCCCCTTGTAACCCCCACCTGAAACTCCCTCTCGACCATCCTGAGTCAGGAAGTGCACGTAGACCCTCAGACAAGGAATCACATGCCCCTTGCATGGAACACTAGCGGGGTATATAAGCTGTGAAATCTAACCAGAATGAGCTCATGCCTTTTGCCTCACGAGCTCCGCCAGCGTAATAAACTCTCCTTCCTCTAACAAAGTTGTCTGAGAGTCCACATTCCTCTGACAGATGTCGCTTCCTGCAACACTACCACCACTGATACGTTTCTCCCTCCCATTTTCTAGAAGGTCCTGTCTTTACTCAGGTCATCAGATAGCTCTCATTAACTTGGATGAGTCTTTGTGAAAGAAAACATCTACCTTGTTCTCAAATTACAGTTCACGAAACAAAAGCATCAGTAACATTGGAGAGCTTGTTAGAAAAGCAGAACCTCAGGTCTCACCTTAGACTTACTGAGTCAGAATCTGAATTTTATCAACATCCTCACGTGATTCCTGTGCACATCAAGGCCTGAGAAGCACTGGAAAGAGGCTGGAATGAAAGTTCCTGGTGCTTCCTAGTCAAAGGCATCATCGTTCAAATCCTCAAAGATAAAAGAGTGTTAGATATAGCATTCCCATCTGAAGACCCTCTAAGATCTGAGAGCCAGCTGATTTCAGGACAACTGCCTGAAATGTAGCAGGAAGTAAGAAGCAGACTAGATAAATGAGAGAGGTGTGTACAAAGTAGTTGTCGATTAAGGAACTGGGATGGGCAGGCTTAGTGTCAGTCTCTTAAAACTTAAATCAATAGTAGTTTTCCTATCTTCTCTCTTCCATGTCCACATTTCCTTGATCAGAAATAAACATTCCATTAAGGCTTGGGGTAAAGTGAAACCCTGCCAACATCTAGAAGCACAATTGGATTTCTTAGCCGTAGGAAGGATTCTGCCAGTTCATGGTGTTTTGCAGAGTTATTTACCTGCTCTAGCCCATTTAAATCACTGTACACTGGAGCTTCGGATTTGTATCAGACCCAGAGGTGGCTGCATTTATGTCTGATAGGAGTTGATGTAAACTTCTGTAGTGGATTACAGGTTCCATAGCATAGAAAACTGAGTAAACTCTCTATTGAATGGCGGTTTGGGATTGCTGAACTGCACTGGATCTTATGCCAGATTATTAATGCAGTTTAATGCCTTGCTGCATTTCCCTACCCTAGGGCATGCGATGTAACTCTAATAAGAAACTTTATTGTGAGTGGGACTGAGGGTAGTTTTTACTCTGTTAAACATACACCAACATTTCCCACTTGCCCATAGCCCCTTTCAGAATGGGGGAGAGGAGTTACGGGTGATAGTTAACAATGGCATTAATCTCATTTATTTCCATGTAATTATACTTATGATTGTATTGCACATGAAAGAGTTATTGAGTCAGCTTCAATTCCAACCCTTTGAATGAGTGACGTCCACAATGTCCTGTCCTCAACAGCCCTGCTCAGCTCCTGTAGATACATGCCTATGGCTTGTTCTCTGCTCTTCCCCAGTAACTGTTTGAATGCTTTCTGACCTGGGATTCTCACCTTTCAGCACTCTCACTTGTTTCATCTTAGACTTTCCTCCTAAGGTTTGCAAAGTAAAAGAAAGAAAAAAAGAATAAGAAAATGCATCAGTGGTTTAACCATTGCCTTCTGCTGTACATTGCGAGGGTCCAATGTACATGTGCTCTGATCCATGGCATTGCCATAACCAAACACCTAAGAAATGTGAGTGCCTCAGTGGGGAAACGAAAGGGTAGGGAACAAAAAAAGTAGTGAGAATTTAAATTTTTTTCTTTCAGGTATTATTGTTTGATGGATGGACTAGGCAAATACTGACAGCCCTTTAGATCTACCCTGCAGTTCCTTCCATGGAAATCTCTAGACAAATAATGGGTGGGGGAAAAAGGTGGGGAAAGGCATTCTTTTAATTACAATTCTTAGATTATTTGCTGTTGTCTTGGCCTTGGTTTTTCAATGGAATGTGTACCCTGGGAAAGTAGAAATTATCTCCTTTGATATTCTCTCCCTGTATAGGACCTATCAGGGAGTTCCTTGGCCTGGAAAAAATTACTTTGTTTTCTCAGAGCTTTCTTCCTTCGGATAGGGTAGTAAGCATTTCACACTGTATTTGCAAGAGAAAAGAAGAATGGGTGTCTTGAGCATCAAAACCATTGTAGAGGAAAGCTGAATGTGGAGAAGATTATAAATAATGATGTTGAGAAATCCAGGTCCTTGGCAAAATAGGGAAAATTTTAAAAGCTTTCCGGAACTTCTTTTTCCAAATAGTATTAGGCATTCTCTCACATAACCCTTTACAGTTGCATGGCTTCAGAGTTTACACAGAAAATGTTCACGAACATTGTCTTAGTGGACTATTTGGCAATGCTGTGAATAGACAGGGCAGCATCTGTGTTTATAGCTGTTTTGCAGACAAAATGTACCTTGTGGATGGAAAGGCTAGGACTGTAGTCCAGGCTTTCTGAGTCTCAATCCATTATATCCTATTGTCTTTCTGAGATAAAGATATTACCTCCTGGGTTATACATATGGCTCACCTTTGATGCTTTAATGCCTGAGACCTTACTGGAGTCTCTTTTAGTGATGATGTGTGTTATGCATTTTTCTTATATCGCTAGCATAACATATTACTGTTACCTCTAATAAAGAAGAGAAAGAAATGTCAAATACAATCTGAATATGTCATGTAGAGCATTAAAAGTTTAGGTATCTATCTTCAAAGTTATATTTTAGGGATGACAAAAGAAGGGATGAGTGAAGTATGGAAACTAAGAAAATAGAGTCCTGTCATATGGGATCAATGTTTACTGGACTGTATAAGCTCTTGGATATGCCATCCATGATACATAGACTTAGATCAACATTAGGGTCCTTTATCATGGGCAAGAGCCAGGTCTTGCCTTTATAGTAATATCACCTCAGAGCCGATCTCCAATTTACCAGCAGTTGCAAAAATGCAAATTGCATCAGTCTTCTGTTACTGCCCCACAAATTTAGAACAGGACCCCATGCAAGCTGACTCCTGTCATTGGAAAAATAGAATGTTCTGCTTTTCAGAACAGGAGGTCAGAGTTTCATTGTAGAAAATGAATAAGGAGAGAAAACAGACTTCAGAAAACATTAGTGCTTTCAAACACTGGACTAGGATAACTGTCATTAGAATTTCTGAACAAAGTCTGACAATGCTAGATCATTTATAAAATTTAAAAACTTGTCATTTTTGTTCCAAAAGAGTGACGTGAGTTAGAAGGGTATATGTTTATGTGTCAAACAAAGATGCTATTGGAAATATTTAGCAACCAGTACAGTGCAGCACTTTGACCAATTAGAAGAGATGCTCAGATGCTGTCTCTGGAGCTGTAACAGGGTTCCCAATGTCCCCAGCTCTGCCAGGCATTAACGTTGAAATTGCTGGATTTGGGAGGATGGGTCCAGGGAATCCTTGGGAAGAGACGGGAGTGATGACACATTGAAGGAACTCTGGAGGGGGTTATTTGCTTCAGAGCCACGGTAATTTACCTATTGGAATTCAAGTATTTCAATATCTTAACAAGCAGAATAGTCATTCTGATATGTACCAACTTAATCTTAGATCTACCCTTAGGCAAATTTATGGTTATCTATCCAAATGGCTCTTGCAAACTGCTGGGCTCCCTTGTCTCATTTTAACATAAAGGTGTTCTGAAAACAATGGATGTATTCAGCAATAATTTTCCTGTATCACAGCAAATAATCGCAAGTGAATGGGAATCACAGTGATCAGTAATATATGTTCCAAGGAGCATGAAGCCTTCTAAGTTTCCCTTCTGTTTTCTTCTGGGAGTAATATCTTAGCCTCGACTCATAGTATGTCAGCACAGACTCTGATATCCCCCCTGCATCCAGGGAGAGAGTCTCATTAAATTCATTAAATCGCCAAATATTTATTGAATGCCTACAACCGGAATGAGCTATAACTTAAAATTTTCAGGGGTCTTCATTCAAAATTTCATGATTTTGAAATGATTTAGTGTGATTTAGTCATTGGAAAATAAATATTTAACAGCAATAACATCAAGAGCCATTAGTATCAGAGCCGAAGGACTCAGGAAATAGATGGCCTGGCCTGGCCTTGCTTTTCTCTGGACATATATACGAAGAGATCTGGGCAAAATGTTTGAGGACTGACATCCCCTCCAAGTTTTATGGTTTAGGTGAAATAGATATGACTGATGCATTGGTGTGTATAGCATTTTAACAGCCTGTATGGAATGTCTAGATATTTCTTATGAATTAAAGGAGATCTTTTTGAGGATTTTTGATCCTTACTGGCGGAGCTGCTACTTGCTTCCATGATGCCTTTTTATAAGCTACAAAATGGTGCCTTATCATCTGACGATCCTTTTAACAGGACCACTTTGTGTAAACCACACTCTGCACCTGTAGTATATGGCAGGCCTTTCCCACTGATTTCCAAGTTTCCATGCCTTCCCAGACCTGTTGGCATGATAGTGTCCCTCAGGCCTGTGGCAACCCTGCTCCCTCGGGTGTCATGGCCTTGAGGCTTGGAGGAGTGCATTTACCTGTGTTTGATAGCAGGAGAGTCTTTTGGGCATCTGGGAGTTCTAGAAAGATCATTGCTCTGGGGGAGTGGTCAGATATGCCGGGTTCTTCTGCCACTCTGCTGCCCATCTCTGTGAGACCTTTGTTAAGTCACACCATCCTCAGGACATAATTTCTTTATGGGAAATTGATGGTTAGGCGATTCTGACCGAACAATCAGTGTCCCCCTGGTGTTCCTGTCTAACAGCAGTGGATGGCCTGGAGCTAACTTCCGTATTTACAGATCTTAATGAAAATCAGACAATGGTCCAGATGTTCATATGTGTTATTACTTAATAAAATGTGGTTTGTTGAACAACATTTTGCCAGCCATGAGTCCCTATGAGAGAAAGTCTAAAAGGAATACTCAGAGAGAACAGATTAGTGACCGGTAGATAATCTCTGGGTCGATATAATCTCCAGATAAGCTTCTTTATCTGGGCTATGACCTGAAGAACAGGGATGGAAAACACCTTCAAAGGCATAGAAAAAGTAACATTTATCAAAAAACAAAATCCATTTTACTGCTATTTGAACTTAGCATTTTACTATCAAAGGATAATGCTACTAGTTAAAAGTCAAAATATAGTCTAAGACTAGCAGTGTCACCCAGAGCTGGTTGGAAAGATAAGTTCTTGGTCTCCAACTCAGATTTACCCAATCAGAAACTCCGGGGGTGGGTTTTACAATCTGTGTTTTCACAAGCACTCCAGGAGATTTGGCTGTCCGCTAAAGTTTGAGAAGGATGGAAGCTTTTTAACTTCTCAAAGTTGCTTTATAAACTAAATATCACTTGATTCTCATCATCACCTTATGAGTGTCACTTAGACAACTACTTTTACTCCCATTTAGTATATGGTGGACACACAAAGTCGAATGACCCAGGATCATATAGTCAGTTTTATATATTAATTATTTATCTCTTGGCATGTTTGGTATATGGCATATAAACATTGTATCAGTTTCTCTCTGCTAAAGCTGACCCCAATTTTACTACCTGTTTTTGGACGAAAGCTTAAACCTATGTTCTTTCAAATTCTCTAAGTGGTTAGATCTACCTAATTTTTCATCTGTTTGCTCATTTTTTGATATCTTGCTCAAAAGGATGTAAGGAAACTGCTGTCTAATTGGGATGTCTAGCATATCTATTTTATAAAGTTTTAAAATACCACATAAATAGAATACAACTTTAACAAAATTTTTAAAGATAAATTTCAAAAGTTAAAAAGGAAGAAAAAATTTAATACCCACAATTCTCCCACATATCATTAGTAATTAATTTGTTTAGGTTCATATACCAATAATCACATTTGTACAAATGTGGAGTCATTTTGTAGACTTTTTTGCTTCCTTAATTTATCTTGAACATCTTTTTTATTTTCATTAATATTCTCTTATACCTATAATAGTCAGAAACAGAATATATAATATATAGAGAGAAAGAGAGAGAGGAAGGATTATCTATCGATCATTATCTATCTATCTGTCTATCATCTATCATTATCATCTATCTGTCTATGTCTAGTGGGCTATTTAGGAATTAGCTCACACAGTTCTGGAGGCTGGCAAGTCCAAAATCTTCAGGGTAAGCTGGCAGGATGGAGACCCAGGGATGAGTTGATGTTGCAATTCAAGTCTGAAGACACTACTGATAGAAGTCCCTCTTCCTCAGGGAAGGTCAGTCTTTTCCTTAAGGCTTCAACTGATAGGATGAGGCCCATCCAGAGTATGGAGGATAATCTTCCTTACTCAAAATTTACTAGTTCAAATGTTAATTTCATTTATAAATACCTTTACAACAACATTTAGACATTTTTGAGCAAATATTTGGGTATCGATCACGGCCTAGCTAAGTCGACACATAAAATTAATCATCACAAATATATTACCTTTAATAGATGTGTACATTTCATTTTATATATGAACTACATTTCATCCAGTCTCTTAAGGTTGGATATTCAGATTGTTCCCAACTTTTTCACCTTACATATAGCATATCTTTGGCTATTTATCTCATTTTTGTCTTCAAGATCAATTCACAGAGTGTGGAAAAGAATGCGCATTTCTAACTTTATAAAGATTTGACTTCTTATTGCCAAATTGCCCTTGTAGATTTCTTTACCCTTTGAACTACAACCGAAGTTTTTGAAGTGGGGAAAATGCCAGGCTCGCCTTGATCTTCCTTCTCTTCCTCAGCCTGCAGGTCACTGGGAACCGGCATGATGCTGAGTTCCTGGGCTACCTCCTCAATTGAAGAAGTGGCAGAAGCTGCTTACGAGGCACTTCGCTGGATGCAACTGTACATCTACAAGGATCGTGAAGTTACCAAGCATCTAGTGCAGCGGGCTGAGCGGATGGGCTATAAGGCCATATTCGTGACAGTGGACACACCTTACCTGGGCAACCGCATCGATGACGTGCGTAACAGGTTCAAGCTGCCACCCCACTTCAGGTAACCATAGCTCTCCGATCCCCTGAGTCCCTGAGATGGTTTTCTAATTCTCTTTGCTCTGGTCATGAGCCTGCTCCAAGTGGGAGCCCTGGGGAGTTACATCTTCACAGAATGTTGATCCTGAAGTATGGTTGAAAGGGACCTTGTCTAGGAATGATAAGATGTGGGTTCTAGAGATAGTGTCATTGTCAAATATCCACCTAATCTCCAGCAAGTCACACCCCTTTTGTGGATGTCACATACTCAAGAAATAAAACAGAAATAGGAATTGCCCACATACATATAAAAGTCAAATGAATTTATGAACCAGAGTACATTAAGAATTTTTATAAGTATGAATTGCCATATAGATGGAAGATACTTAATATAGCCCAAACAACAGTTTTATTGTGATCCTAATACCCTAGTTCTGTTGAAATCAAAGAGCCACTTTTTAACTTTATTTTTCATTGTATTTTGAAGAACTATAGCTAGGAAGACTGAAGAAAGCTTAAAGAGTAGAGACAGAAGAAGCTGCATATTTGATCCCTCATCTTCTACCTCTTCTTTCAGCAATATTTCTCTTTAATTGTGGATCAAAATTCATTCATTCATTTATTTAGTGGTTCATTCATTCACTCATCTTAGCAAAAACAATATATCAAGTAATCTGTAATTGAACTATGATAGTTTTTTTAGGTCATTCAACTTGACCATTAGCAGGGAAGTCTCCTTTTTCCTGGGATAATTTAGGAGTAGAGTCATCTTGAGTCAAAGCTGGGAATTCAGTGGAATTTACTGAGAAAAACCCCAATCTCCCTAACATAAAAACCTCTTTTTCCTTTTGATTTTTCCTTCCCCCTAAATCTGCTCTTAGTTTTTTCATACTAATGTGTGACTAATCTGTGATAACCTTCAGAGCTAAAAGTATTTGAACAGGAATCAAAATCTTAGTTTCAACAGAAGACATTTTGATGATGGTATTTCACAGCATACATGGGAGTATATGAAATGACGAGGGATGCCTTCCTTGGATCCTAGACCCATTTCACATGGACCATTGCTTACTCTTTCTACTTATAAAGTTGACCCTTCTAAAAGATCAAAAATCTGAAAGATTTAAAATCAGGTCAGCATTCCATATAAGGACAAGAAGATGGTTGGAAGCCAGGAATTCATATAAGTCATAGAGTGGGATGTATCTCAACTATCACATAAGTCCCTATACAGCCTTGTGTATCACTTAACTGTCATATAGCTTTGCTGGGTGTCTGCCTATTTGAGTATAAACTATTGTGCATAAAATCTTGCTGTTGAGCCAGATGTAAATTAGCTGTGTGATTTTTATCTCTGTAATACTTCTGGTCAGGTTTAAGATATTATTTGTATATGTGGTACCTTCAGTGGCCAATGACAAGCGAAAGTGCTCCCCCTGTCAGACCTACTAGTAAACCTGCTCCTTGTATGCCAGACACAGGATTACCAAAACACCCTGCGTTTCTAAGAAAACAAAATCAAAAGGTCCCTGACATAGTCCTATTTCTTGCCAAATTCATCAGAAAGTAGATGGCTTCAAATTTCCCTAATAGGAGATTTGTATTTACATTATTTCTCTGTTTTGATTACCTTATGTTTTAGACTTTCTAAAATAATTAGTTTCCCACTATTTAGGCTTCTGACAGGGAACATTCCTCATTATTTCCTTTTGGCCATTTGAAAAGGAGTTTGCTATTTTTTCCTCTCTGCCTGTTAATACTAGTACTAACAATAACAACAATAACAATAAATAATACAGTAGGGTTTTTTTTTGGTTTTTTTTTTTGCAGCTTAAGAAGCATCCTTTCTTGCTCTGTAACTAGAAGGTGTTCACAGTGGTATCTACTGAGATGGGGAAAATGGCACAGTTTTTAAATTCTGGCTGGTATCTCTTACTCCTTTATTGCCAGGGCCACTCAGTCAGGAGCAGGAAGGTTGATTTGATTTTCCCCCTTTTCCTTTGCTGCTCCCGGGCTCCCACCCAGATGACGCGAAAGGCCACGAGACAAAGGCTCTTTTCAGCTGTCGATGTGCACAGGAGTGGCCACAGCTCCACAGCTTGTCACATCTCCCATCTGAAGATGATCAAATAATGAGCAACACATCCAGATTACTGGGAACATAGGAAACACCCCACAGCCCAGTGCCCCTGGCCTGCAGAGCGCATGCTGGCTTTGTTTGTCCTAGAGAAATTCTGGGCTGGCCAGCACCTTCTGGTCAGCTCCTCCGTGTCAGCCCACAGTCAGCAATCGAAGGCAGAGCACAATTATATGAGCCCTAGGCTTCCGCCTGAGGCCACATATAGCCGAAAAGCTCATCTGTTACAGCCTGATAGGAAGTCAAGTTTCTTTCTGCAACTGACCTGACTCATAGAAGGTGAAGCTGGGCTTCTCAGAAGTGAGATTTGGCAGGCGAGGGAGGCAGGAAATCCAGAGGAGAATGAGTCCATAAGGCAGTGGCTCCTTCCAGCCCTCGCTACTTCCTGTGCCTGGGTAGGGGGAGGATCTCGACTTAGCATCTGGGACCAGCCACAGTTCAGGAGTTTGGGAGTCTCTGCTCGGTCTATATGCAAAACACAGGTATGTATGTAAGTTGTGAATGGCACAGAGATTCCTGAAACTGAGGGGTAGTAAAGAGAATGCTCATCTGCTCTTGGAAGAAGCTAGGAACGAAGCCAGTTCACAGACTGATTCCTGAGGCTTTGAGGCAGGGACCTTTTTCCTTCTCCATACCCCATGGAGGCGGTTCATTTACCCCGGATAAAAATTTGGATATTCGATGTAGTGCCAGAGCGATTGAAAGAGAAGAAATATAATCTCTCATTAATGGCTAAGTTCAAGGTAAATCATCACACCTACCCTTGCCTGGGGACATGCTTCCTTAAGCTTGGAAACGATTTATTAAAAACAACAGCCAGAAAAATTACACCAAAAAAAGATCAGACTGCCATTGTCTTCCCAAGTCTCTGATGATAAAAGTGGTCTGCGAGGTATTACATGAGCGGGTCCCCCATTACCTCTCTGGCCTCCTCCTCTTGCACCCTTGTCTTCGCTCACTCCCCTAGCCGCTCTGGCTTCTCTACTCTTCCTTCAACGTGCCAGGCCCGTTTGCTCCTTAGAGCTTCAGAATTGACTCTTCCCTCTGCCTGTAACATTCCTTCCTCAAATCAATGCACTACTAACTTCATCGTTTTCTTTGCATTTTGATATCAAGGATGAGTCTACAGGTTTATGCCAGGAAACCACAATAAAAATAGACTAAATGGTAGAGATTAGAACAGAGACATAATATGTGTGGGAAGAGGTAGTGGAAAGAGAAACATTTTTGAAGGACTTGGCACATGGTCCAATAGCCTCTGAATTCTTTGGTTAGAAAAACATCCACATTATGATCGTGTTAAACAGAATAACGACCTCCCAAAGATGTCCATGTCCTGATCTCTGGAACCTGTGAATGTGACTTTACATGGCAAAATAAATAGACTTTGCAGATATGATTAAGGACCTTGAGATGTGAAGACTGTCCTGGATTATCTCATAAACTTCATGTAAGTAAAGGGTCCTTATAAGAGAGAGGCGGGAGTGTCAGAGTTAGAGAAGGAGATGTGATGATACAAGCAGAGGTTGGAGGGATAGCATTAGGGGGCGTTTGTGGTATTGGATTCTTCCTCAGAGCCTCTGGAACAGCTCTATCCACACTTTGAGTTTAGTCCATTGGGAATCATTTTTAGACTTCTGACCTCCAGAATTGTAATATCATAAATTTATGTCATATTAAAGCCTCTAGGTTTGTGGTCATTTGTTATAGCAGCAACAGGATACATATACAATAACCCCGCTCTGCTAATTTCCTCTACGAGGTAACTTCTCAATGAGGCCAAGTCTGATTATAGTATTTTAAAATTTTAAGTTAAGCCTCTACTAGCTTACTTGCTTCTTATTTTGCTCTACGTCTTTTCTTTATTTTTTTATAACACATATTCTAACATGTTTCATAAATTACTTATTGATTATATTATTGTTTATTTTCTGTCTCCCCTTGCTAGAATGGCAACCCTATGTTGCCAGGGATTTTTGATTGTTTTATTTACTAGATATCCTAAACATCTAAAACCCCGGCACACAGTAGGTGCCCAGTAAATAATGTTGCATAAGTAAATAAAAATGTACTAGGGTATATGAGATTTACCCAATAAAACATGACTAGTAAGAAGCTGAACAAGAGTTTGAACTCACACTTAATATCCATACCCTGACCCTTTCTTCTAGCTACCCAGCCACATTGAGGAAAAAATTAGCAGGGCTATACTCTCACTATAAGTGTTTTCCTGACCACTGAATTAAATGCTAGTGGCCCATGTACAAATTCCTGTGTCTCTATCTGTGTCTCTCATTGTGTTGATATCGTGGGCTCTACTGGTTGTTATTTCATATTTTATTTCTCACCATGGAGACACATAGCTTTTATCTTTAATATCCTATCAATGCCTAAAATAAATAATGTTATATATTTCTCAGTAATATTTATTATTATTAGTGTTACTATTGGTGATTTAATAATGTTTAACTTTCCTTTAGTAGTTGTTACTATTTTTATGATGCTAACTTACTAAAAGCTAAAATAATTTTTAGATTAGATTAAAAAGTATGTTTGAGGAACATTCAAGGCACAATGAGTCCTTTACAAAGAAGAAATTCTAACCCTTGCCTTTGGGTCATTAAATAGATTGGGATTCGGAGAATTAAGTCATAACTAATCATGTTATTATTTTGATGTTGTCCCTTTCCTTCCTTATGAAATGGAATACTTTAGTTATCAGAAGGTGCTTTAAATGTTTTTTTGTATATATGTCATAATTCAAATAAAAATAGCATTCATGGAGCCATTGGTAAAACACTCCATCGCGGGTCTCTGTCAAGATATCTGAAAACTTTTTCTTGGCTTCTGGCTTTGAACAACGTTTTAGAGCAACAACAAGGCTTCATTGTGCGCTGAAATTTCTGTAAGGCAACATTCATTCAAGTGTTGATCTGCATTTCACCGTCCAAGAATAACAACAGTTATTTATATAATTTTATCCATGTTTCTGTTTTTTCCTATCCATTTCACCCTTTCACCCCGCCCCTGCTGAAACACTGTAGCTTGTTTGGGAGGGGGTGGGGTGCTACGCAGAGTATATACACACATGCAGTAGTGCTTTCCCCCCCCCCCGCCTCTGATCTTGCTATGGGAGAGACAGACTGGACCTTTGTCTTATTAACAATATTACTTAAAAGTTTGGAATTTAGTATCAATTAATATCATTTCTAAGTATTTGGAATAGGTTTTCATAATCAGGATATATTTATTGACCAAAAAGTTACTTTATTCAAGTTATGATGACAGCAGAAAGCCAGTCTGTGATACAATATACAACCCTAAGTGGTTTGATAAAAAGAGATATCCAACTATTTCAGCTAAAATCCTTACCAGAGCTCAATGAATGGGTACCAGTGTGAGTGTAATGAAGTTGGAATCTTCTCTAATCTGTAATAGCTACCTAAGTCCATGAAAGTATAGGGCTATTGAATTCTTATTGTGAAAACTTTACCAATGGCTTAAATAGAGTTTTGTAAGATGTAAATATTCATGTCCTATGATAATATATGCCACCTAAACTACCCGACCAGCCCTTTTAGCTGAACATACACTAAAATGTAAAAAGCATTAAACCTAATTTTGTTTTAATGGAAATGTTATGATTCTTTAAAAAATAATTTTAAAGTAGTGGGTCTATGTACTTCTAGGTTTATATAAAAATTGTTATACATATGGCTCCAAGATTCTTTCTATAATCAGTGGCAGAGCGAGTAAAAGGGAAAAAATTGCTATGACTAGTCCACAGATAAATATACAGTTGTATTTTTACCCAAAGAGAAGTTTGGCCAGCAGGTAACTTATAATGTGCAGAAGAACACAGTGAATTCAGGTCATTGTCACCATTCAGAGATAGCCATTCAGAGAAATGAAGTTCACAGTTGGATTTGGGACTGTAGACAGCTAAGTCATATGTATAGTGTCATTGTGTATCCAGATGGCCATCCATCCAGCTAGTGGTCAGAGTTGCAGGCAGAAAAGACTTTATCCTTAGTTTGGAGAACTGCCAAAATCTAGTCAGGATATCAGGACATTAGACCAAGAGAAAAGACTTCAGGTATAGAGTGAGCCAGTAGCAGCATCTTACAGGTGAGTTAGAGAAATGCTGGTCTAAGCTGAGTTAATAAAATTCGACTTAGGGGAGGGCAGCAACTCAATGGAGCTGTGACTCAGTTTGGGTTCTTCTAGTAACAGAATGGAGCCAGTGATTTAAGTGCTGGCAGTTCCTTTAGAACAGAGTCCCCAGCCCCTGGGCTGTGGGCAAGCACCAGTCAGTGGCCCTTTAGGAACTCAGCTGCACAGCAGGCGGTGAGCAGCAGGAGAGCAGTATGTGCAGTGGCATCTATCTATCTATCTATCTATCTATCTATCTATCTATCTATCTATCTATATACACACACATACATATATATATACATATATATATACACACACGTATATCTATATATACACGTATATATATGTATGTATATATATAATGAAACATTACTTGAACTGTATGTGAATATCTTAATAGAGCTATTTAAAAAAATAATCACCAAAGGGATAAAAAAGCAGCCACAGAAATCCAGGGAGCTGCCTGGGGAGTAAGGAAGGGACAAAAGTGAGAGAGAGCCTCACATGATTATGGAGGCAGAGAAGTCTCATGAACTACTGTCCATAAGCTAGAGGGCCAGGAAAACCAGTGATGTAATCCCAGTCCCAAGCTGTAGGCCTGAGATCCAGGGGAGCCAATGGTGTAAGTCCTAGTCTGTATCTGAAGGCCTGAGAGACCAGTAGCATAAGTTCTGGTTTGAGTCTAAAGGCTTGACAATCAGTAGCTCCCAAGTCCAAGAGCAAGAGATGATGGATGTCCCAGCTCAAGTGGAAAGCATAAATTTATCCTCCCTCACCTTTTTGTCCAATTTGGGCCCTCAACAGATTGGATGATACCCATGCACATTGGTGAGGGTGACCATCTTTACTCGGTCTATGAATTCAAATGCTAATCTCAGCCAGAAACACAGAAACACCCAGAAATATTTTACTAGCTATTGAGGCATCCCTTAGCCCAGTCAGGTAGATACCTAAAATTAACCATCACACCACAGGCAAAGAAATGAAGGCCTTGATGATCAGAAAGCTCATGCCCTTGGCAAGATTGTCTAGAAGATTGGGAAGTCTGAGTCAGCAGGTAGAGAGCCTCAGAGAGAACAACTAAGTGGAGAGGAGAGAAGCAAGAGCTGATAACTGCTGAAAAGCACCCCCACTTCTCCCTACGCCCACCACCACAATAATAGTAGGCAGGAAGAAGACTACAGTGGTGACAGAAGGTGTTAACATGTTATTGCAGTTTCAGTCTCTTCTAGAATTTTCCACAAGGACGTTGGAAGGTTTCCTGAAGTCAAACGCAATTGCCATGATGCAACTGAGATCTGAACAAAAAGAATGTAATTAGGAGTCAAGAGACCCAGTTTGGAGCCAAATGATGCCTTAGCTAGTTTTATATTTGGGGCATTTCTTTCAGCACTTCTGGTTTTTATTTTTTATATAAAATAGGAATCCTAGAGTATCAATTTTATTTTCTAAAGTTTTTCAAAATTATGATAATATTGGTATATGAAAGCCCTTTATAAATCATAATGCACCATGCAAATGTTCATCATCATGATAAGTATGCATTGCTGGCTGAAAACAGGATTAAAAAATCTATTGTCTATATTCATAAACTAGCTTAAAAAGGTAGTTCTATTTGAACTTGGCCATATATTTTTCCTTGAAAGTGATGTATTTATATAAAAAATAGCCTAAGATGAAAAATAAACTTTAAGTGACCAATTAAGTTTACTAGATTGTGACATTATAGCCTGGAATCCTACATCAAAACATGGAAAATAGGCATGCGACCCCCTATAGGTGGTTGAAGAGTGAACAGCCAATTGATTTGAAAAGGGTGACTTTTCTTTTTTCATTGAATGAGTCATTGTAACGATATCTCTAACTTTGGTAGGTTTCTCATTTTATATATCTCTTTATTTCAGAATGAAAAATTTTGAAACCAATGATTTAGCATTTTCTCCTAAGGGAAATTTTGGAGACAACAGCGGACTTGCTGAATATGCGGCTAAAGCCATAGACCCATCTATCAGCTGGGAGGATATTAAATGGCTGAGGGGGCTGACATCACTGCCAATTGTTGCCAAAGGCATTTTGAGAGGTTTGTTTATTTCTTTACTTGAGTTCTTACTGATTTTATGGTTCTTTGTGAATACAATCATGCTATTTTTAAGGGAAAATCGGGAAAAATTAACATGGAAATTAAAAGAGACATTCTATCTCTCAGTTCTCCATTTTGATGTTAGTGAGTAAATATTCCCTCATTCTTAGATAATATACCGAAGGAGAGTAGGACTCTCATGAAGTAAGGACTTACCCTTTTTAAAGCATTGGGTTACTGTTGCCTTATTTTGGAGCTGTCACCGAATTATGGAGCTTGGCAAGATCTGTGTAGAAGGTTCTGCTTTGGCTGAAAGCTGCAACATTTGCCCTCAGACAAATGAGAAGCTCCAAAGGTGATATTATGATAGCCAGAGCAGTTTTAACATCCTTTTCTATTTTTCTCCTGTTCTCTTCAAGTACCTATGACTAGGACTGATTTTTGAGTGTGATGAATCTCACATCTACTTCCCTGTAAAGAATAGTTGAATAGAACATTAAAATCTTCGATTATCAAGATGGGTATTAAGGATCTTGACTACTTCCCCGGTATTCAATACTACATGTATTCATTCCTACCGGGAGGTACCAGTGATTGTAATAATTTGGAGTGTAAATGTGTTCACTCACAAAAATGGGTGAACATTTTCTTGCCTTTGAAAATACATATTTTTAGTACAGTTAAATAGATAACTACCACTTATTATTGTAAATGAAAATGTTTGAGTAAGTGGCTCAAGGATGAGAAATTCTATTATCTTATCTCAGGGTTAACAATGACTTAGAATCAAAACGTTTTTATAAGTTTTATTTGAGTATGTGTCACATGACCTTATTTATAAAGCTCCAGGCATGCCACTAATTTTATCTGTCTAATCTTATGCAGAATGAAGCTAGTAAAAGTAAAAGAATGAGCCCAGGGAAACTTTCAGGTAGTGGAGATGTGTTTAAATACAGATGTCTTAATCTGTGCTTTAAAAATAATATTGTTATACTCTTTCCTGTTGATCATTGTCCTAGTTCAAAATTTCTGAGAATTATACTTGAATAAGTATATCCTGGTGTTATGAGCATCTTTAAACAACAGTTCGACTTACCTTACATACATATTGTCATCCATGATTGTTAGTGCCACTTCCTGTAGGTTCTCAGAACATTAGCCTGAAGGTTCTGCTCCATTCGTTTATTCGCTCACTTATTCATTCTCTCAGTCATTCATTACATAAACATTTATCATGCTTACTGTGTACTAAATTTAAGTAATAATATGATAATAATAACTTGAGGTCCTTAGCCAAAAGAAGGTCCCATTCTTGTGAGAGATGGACAAATAAACAAGAATTTGGGTCCAATAACATATTACAGGAGCTGAGATAGAAACGTATGAACTATAAGGGCGGGTTTAAAATAGGATGTGGACAATTATAAGAGTAGGTTAGGGAAGATTCCATTTAAGAATGAAAGATGATGCTTAAGTTTTGCTATGACATCAGGTCAAATGACTCTCAGACTGCAATAATGACAAAATAAAGCAGTTATGAGTAACAATTTATTAAACATGTAAGCCGTATTAGAGAATATAGACTTTAAGATGTTTGAGAACCACTAAGGATCTTGATCAGGGAGTAAGCAACCTCATCAGATTAGTATTTTAGAAAAATCACACTTTGTATAGTGGACTTAGTGGATAGAGGTGGCGAAATTGAGGTCAGGGAGTACATTTAAGAAACTGTTGTTGCTAAGGCAAAAGAAACCTGAAAAAAGTGAGAGGATGTTATTGAATTAGAAATTTAATGCAGTTTCAAACATTTAATTCACTCTCATCACAGAGGTAGCCCAGGGCAACTGGCTTGAAAACACAAAGGAAGAATAAAACTTTAGTATAATTTCATATTTGTGTGTTAAATAGGGAACAAATATAAGAATGAGTTTATCTAATTTTTAACCTTTTTAATTTAAGATTTCCTATATATAGTTTTCTACAACTTTGTCCTATAGGATATGCTAGAAATCCATTGAATTAGACTTTACTATCATGTGTTATATTAAAAAATACTTTGGCTTCTAGAACTTCATTATGTGGTCATCTTACCCAGGACCACCACCTTTCATCCATATGGATCATGTGAACTTGTTTCTACACATTTTCATAATGTTTTGCATGTAGTAGAGAGACCAATGTTTAGTAAGTAAAATCCTCAGTGAAAACTATATGAGTCTATAAACTAGAGAGAGCTCAAAAGCAAGAGAAAGAGATAAAACATTTGGCATTTGAAAGGAAATGACTTATTTATACATGTACAGTTTATATTGTCTAGTTTTTCTGTAACTATTTATTTCATCTATTTAACAAACGAAAAACATCTCTGTGACAACAAATACATCAGGTAGTGCCTATGCTCAGTCTGCATGGGGCGGTAGTTCATGGTTGGTGGGGCCAGTTCTGGCATGTCTAGTGCTCACTATTTCACAGATCTTTATCCAGAAGTCACATGGATTGACTGAGAGTCACTCATCCTTTTTCATTTCCTTTTACCAGAAAGATGCAGATTATGTTGCAGGCATATGAAATCACGGGCAACTGGAAAGATATCAATGAAATATTCCCCCTTACCACCATGTTAAGAATTTCATTTTAATGAATGCAAATTGGAGTGCAAGATATAATCTCTCACTGTGGTTAAACTCTGCCCTTGGAAAACTTCAACACACGCTCCAAACGTGTTATTTGAGACAGGATTTGGTCTTTGCCAGAACTCACACTAACAAGAAAATGGCTTTATGAGCAAAGGCATAATGCTTTTTAGAGTTTTTTTTTTTAATTAAAAAAATTTTTAACTAGGTTATAGTGGCTTTTTGTTTTTCAGAAACTGTTTTCTAACTAACCCTTTTCCTATATACATTTTTTCCCCAAAATACTCCTAAAGAATATTCACTCAGTTTTCCTGGACTGTGTTCAAAACCGCTGCCATATATCTAGGATTGAGTTACTAAACTCCAGTAAGATAGTGCAGAGTCCTGGGTCAAAAGCTCCAGTGCCTGGAGGGTAAATCTTGAGTATTTACATTTCACTTTTGTATTTTAGATTAAATACAGAAATAGTATATTAGTAAGATATCAAACAGTACTATTTCATATTGACTATTGCATTTGTCAATCAATTAATATAGAGACTGGTAAATTAACAAACATGGAATTCAATGTAAGTAAACTCTAAGGATTAATGAAAATATTAAAGATTCATGAACATTTTCCTAAGTCAGAACATTTTGACCGTCTCATTAAGGCAAGATTTTTTTCTTTCTGGGTTAAAATTAAATGTAAAACTGTGGACATTGTTTCATAAGTAGCTAAGAAAAAGGGCTCATATTTAGCCACTAATTATTGTTACTTTTTTTACTTCGCTAGATACTCATGATCCTATCTTCTGAGCAAAGCCCCATGTCATTTCCCCCCACATTCCTAGCACTGCCTGGAAGAACCTGGAATACCACTTGATATGATAGAAGATAACAAACTTACTTAAGACGTACTTACTTCCAATGAAAGGCTCTTTATAATCTTAATCTTTACTAGAATGAAAATTTTTTGTTATAAGCAAAACTCAAACAGACTTGCCAAAAGCATCCAGGAAACGAATCTTCCCCCATTTATTCGTCGTCTTAATTTATACTTCCTACACCATCAGATAATAATAATGATAGTTAATATTTACGTGATGTTATTCTAAATACTCATTTGATGCACAAACCAATCTATGTGGCTTTTTATCCCCATTATGTGGGTTAGGAAACTGATGTACAAAGAAATAACTTGACATTTACATAACCAACAAGTAGCAGTTGTGGGAGTCAAATCCAGGTGGTCTGACTACTAAGCCTAAACAGTTAATCACTTTTTCATACTGTATAGAAGCTGTTTATTGATAATATTCAGTTTCTCAAAACACAGATTGTAGCTACATGGTCACAGACATCTGAATATAAAGTAGAGCACTGCATACATCCTCAATCACGGGGTTCATAAAATATTATAGTTCATATATTTGACTTTTTTTCACTTTTGATTTAATGTTTGAGAATCACATACATAACTAGATAACCAGAGCAAACCATGCCAATCCCAAATATATTTTAAATTTTTTGTTAAGATTGTTTATGGATACATTAGACTTTTAAACAAACACCATACTACATCTCTTTGTTAGAATAGATAAATTCAAACAAACATTAAAGCTGGTCTGTCCAATATGGCAGCCACTTGCCAAATGTGGCTAAGTTAATTAATAAAAGTGAAATTTCAGTTCCTTAGTCACGCTGCCACATTTCCACTACTCAATGGCTACGTATGGCTAGTGGCTACTGTTTAGGACAGATCAAGAACATGTCCATCATCAGAGAAGAGTTCATTTGAATAGCACTGTATTAAGGCCATATATTTAGAGAACCATTTTCTAAACATTTTAAATAATGTGTTATTGTTATGTAAAATAATATTTTACATTATCATATATTGTATATTATGTATGGGCTTCTGGTTCAAAACGCTGGACTGAGTACATATGTAGTCTGTTACCTAAACCTCCATTGAAATTAAAGTATGGAAATTCAAAAATACATAAGACTTATGATAGCAAAGCAAAGGAAGATGAGGGGCATGAACAGCAGAAAAATTTCAAGAAACTTATGAAAGAAAGAAAACGTAAGGGAGTCTGTTGATAGGAGGAACATACAAAAAAATTGCCCCTCAAGATAGGCTTGGAGGGAACCCTGGAGGAGGCAGGGGGAAACTATATAATGGAATGCCCGAGAGGCTCTAGGGGTCCAGTCTGAAAGTGTAATAGGGTTGAGGACTGAGAAATAGAGACTAGAAGCACAGGGGTTAATTGGAGTTCTATTTGTGAAACTATTTCACCAGCCGGCAATCCTCTTTTACCTCTTGTGCAATGATCAGCAACTTAATTAACATAGTAGCTTAATCCTTTCCCAGGAAATAAATGGATTGCTGGGACAACCTATGAGGAAATAACGTTTACAATATGGTACGATGCTATCCTCATTCTGACCTTGAGGAGCTCATAGTCAAATAGCCCCTTAGTTGACATTCCTTGTCTTGTCCCACAGGGAGCTCCAAGAAAGAATTTCTACTCTAGGCAAAAACTTGGAATGAATTAAATTGAGTTACGAAAAAGCCCAGGAAACCTATAATAGCTCCCCAATCTTTCTTCCTTAAATATAAATGAAAAATTTAGCATCACTAGGCAGATCAGAAACATCAAAATGTAAAAGACCAAGATAAATCTACAGAAAAGCTGATCCTAGAGTAAAAGGATAAAGCAAGAAAAAGAACTTAAAAAATTCCAAATGATAGACTCAGAGAAATTGAAAATATACCTAAATAAGAAAAGTCTACCATGAAAAGACAATCAGAATACAGAAAGGAGTTACCAAATATTTAAATAATTTGATTTCTGGAATTAAAAGTGAAATTATTGATTGAACAATAGAGTCAATGACATGTCCCAAAATGTCAAATAACAAAACAAAAAGAAGGAAAATATGATTAAATAAAGGAGAAACTTGCAGACCCTTTAAAATGTCCAACATTCAACTGATAAGATCTTCAGATAAAAAAGTAAAAGAAAAAGGCAGGAGGAATTTATTAAAGATAGACAATGCCTCAATGCTGGAGACATAAATCATTATATTGAAAAAACAGACAGCTTATTACATCTCTTGAAAAATGTTTTTAAAGAGAGAAAACAAGCATAAAACTGGTGAATTACAAAGGAATGGGAGTCAAACTGGCATCAATTTTCTTGTCAACAGCAGTGGGCACTAGAAGACAATGAAGTAATGTCTTTAAGGTTCTAAAGAAAAGGATTTTTCAACCTAGAATATTATATCTGATCCAATTATCATTCACACACAAGAGAAGTTATTTAAATTACCTATAAGTTTACCTCTTCTTTTAGGAAATTATAAAGGATGTGCTATAAACAGATGATAATGTGAACCAAATGAATATATAACCTAGACTACAGTAGATTCAACCCAGAGCGAGTAGGAGAAATTCTATAGGATGAAGGTCATCAGTAGGCCTTGAGAATAACCAGAGCAGGATAGAACAGGATCGTAGAGGGCTCAGGGGGATGTCTCCATAGGGAAAATAAGGTGATTTTTAAATGGATTAGATAGAATAATTAAAACGTTCGAAGAACTCAAAGATACTTCAAAGTCTCTATGATAAATGGAGAAAAAGGGAAAGAAATGAAATGCAATTAGAAATCCAGGAAAAGAAAGCTCTGTAATAAAACATAGGTAGTTCAAATATGAAGCAGTATTAAAATATAAAATATGAATCAATCAATGGGGTAGAGGCTATAGCCTTTTCCCTACGAGTGACTAAAAAATTACCAACTAGATCTTGCAAGATGTAATGCATACTTGGATTAAAGCAGGTAGCCCAAAACAGTCTCATGGAAACACTTAGCTTTTATATTTAATATAGAATATTGATCATTTATTAGGTATATAACAAAATGCATAACAATTCAGGCTTATAGGTGAATAGATGACATACAACATAGTTAGTTGGTAAACACTGATGTTTATGTATCAGAATATCTTTCATGCGATTTCATTGCATTTTAGGGTTTGTCATAGCATTTCTTAAAGGTAGATTCTACCAACAACAACATGATGACATGATGTCTTAGTCATCTTGGCTGCCATAACAAAATTCCATAGATTGGGTAGCTTAAACAGAAATTTATTTTCTCACAATTCTGGAGGCTGGAAATCCAGGATTAAGGTTTCACCATGGTCATTTTTCGCTACAGGCTCTTCCCTTGGGTTGCAGAAGCTGCCTTTTTAATGTGTGCTCACATGACCTCTTCTTTGTGGGAACATGGAGAGAGAGAGAGAGAAAGAGAGGGAGGGAGGAGAGAGAGAGAGACAGACAGACAGACAGACAGAGAGGCAGAGAGCAGAGCACGAGAGAGTAAGCTCTCTGGTATCTTCTTATAAGGGGACTAATATCATCACAAGAGCCCTGCCCTCATGACCTCGTTTAACGTTAATAATTCCCCAAAGACCCCATTTTCAAATACTGTCACATTGAAACTGTGGCTTCAACATATGGATTTTGTGGGAACACAAACATTGAGTCCATAAAATATGGGTTTCACATTTTCATATACCTGTAATTTTAGAAGAAAAATAATACTGGCATCATTTTTCAAATGGGACTATTTAAAAAGTAGTATTTTACGAAATGCAGTTTGGAAATGTTTTAGCAAAATAATTGAAAACAATCAGAATTACATATTCTCCTGTGAATCTTTTATTATTTTTAGTCAGGTTTGCCCTTCATTTCCATTGCTGAATTATAAATATATACAATGTTCTGTATCCATCTGCTTAAGTTTCCAAAATCTGATTTTCATTACAACCTTGGACCAACCATTTTTGAGTGTGAAACTTGAGAACTCGTATTAGTTTCATTATTCTGTTAGCAAATGGTTTGTTATTGGGAGCATGCTGAAAATAGTAGTTTAAAATATAGAATATAAAAAATAAGTTGGAAATCGATTTAAGAGAACAATCTATTTTAAGATTTTCAGAAATCAGTAGTTTGAGAAATCAATATACTTTGAAGCATGATTAGAGATATAATTTTAATATTACATTTTGAGATACTTCAATGGGAAAAATATATTTAATTATAGAACAATATAACTTAAAATACTTACTGAAGTTATAACTTTGTATTAAAAAGTGTTTTTGAATTAGACTTATTCATTACCTGTTACATTCAAAGTTCTTGCCACTTATATTATTTAATGCTATCCAAACTGTAGAAGAGTAATTCTGCTAAATGTTAAATGGCATGAGCTTATTAATAGAAATAAAAAATACTTAGCAGGAATACTTCCTTATGAGGATAAATAAATTTTAACTGCATGCCAATTTACTATTTATTGATAATTTTATTTTATAATTAAATTATAAGTGCTAATTTTTTTGGCCAAGATACTATCATGGCTATTCTAGATCTAATGCTTGGGTGTATTTCTGTGCTAATGGTTTCAAGCAAGGTACATATGTGTGAAATCAGGCTCCTTTTGACTGTGGTTTTTCAACCTCCAAACCCAAGCCTTCTGTTAAGCTGCTTTTTCATGTTATGGTTAATGATTGTCTTGCTTTTTCTAGGAGATGATGCCAGGGAGGCAGTTAAACACGGTTTGGATGGGATCTTGGTGTCGAATCATGGAGCTAGACAACTTGATGGGGTGCCAGCCACTGTGAGTTGCAGCCCACGCCAGGATTTCTCTTTGGAGTTTTTATTTCCATCACAGATTTGATTATCTCTGTGTCTGCCTCTTCTCTGTGAATGTTTTGGTGTGAGTGCACAAGGGAAAATTTGTGTGAATATATAAGATCTTGGATTTGAAGTTTAGTGGCACATAACTACCTAAATTTGTCATTAATTAGTCTAATACATTTATTTATAAACTTGTAAAAGCCCCCATTAAATAATAAGTCAGTCGTGGGTAAGGATTATTTTTGTATTCATTGGTACACCGATAGGCATAATGTAAATTGGAAATGATTATGCCATGAAAGTCCAAAAAAAGAAGACCGAATAGACAGTCGTAGTAATTAAAAAAGGCTTCAGTGGAGTTTGAGATCATTAGTACAGTTGTGACAGGAAGTCAGGAGGAGGGACAGACTGAAATTTCCTGTGGATGTGGGTCTGAAAACCTGTAGGGATAGGGAGGGGACGTGAGAAGGGAGATGGAAATCCTGTGGCCCAAATGAGGGAAGGTCAGCTGCAAACAGGCTACGCTGCTTGAGCTGTGAACTACCTTGCTGCATGTGAGAATCACCTGGGGGAACTTTAAAGACTCTCAATGCCCAGGCTGCACCCCAGATCAATTTATCAGAATCTTTAGGGATGTGGGACTAAGGACTAGTATTTTTTAAAACTACTCAGGAGATTCCCAGTGTGCATCTATGGTTTTTATACACTGTACACATTATGCCAGGCAAACCAAAGTCCAAAATCTAGATAAAAAGATAAACTGACTGGAAAGATGTGGGACTGAGTTAGAACTGTATAGGAGAGAAATTAACCTCAAGAGGGCCAAGAGCCAAGAAGACCAACAGAGTCACTGGGGCAGATTTTAAGATCAAGGGGTCAGAAATAGATCAAAAGTCATGGAGACAGACACATATCCAGGGGTGGATTTTGTGGATTCACCATCCCAAATAGGGGGCCAGGAGCTGTACGTGGTGTTGGTGGAGTATTAAAGAGTAGTTCACTTCTGTGCTGTCCACTTGTGGGGACTTGGCCAAAATTCTTTTAGATGAGGCAATGGTTTTGCAGTTGCCTTTCACCTCTGCTTTGTCCCCATGTGAACCCCATATGTGAGCCTAAATACGGAATGGGAAAGAATGAGAAGTGCTTGGGGAATTTCAAGTAATCTATTTTGTTTGCAGTGTCTGGTGGTGGGAGGAGGGTCCTGGGAAATATGCTTACATGGACAGGTAAGGAAGAGTTCTTTAATATGATAACATTGGATATACAATAGAAGGGCCTTGATTTAGCAGCAGTGAGTCTTATAAATTGGATTTTGGCATGACAGCAGGCAGGAAGATTAATTAGGTCACCTGGCTTATTACGATAGCCAAGGAAGGAAAGAAGAGCCTGAACTGTGACAGGGCAAAGAGACTCAATTTCCACTCCAAACCTTAGTTTTCTTACCTTTTAAAGTTTAAACATCTTAGATTATTTCTTTGGTGCCTTTAAACTTTAATATCTTATAATCTAATTTATTCCAGGTAAAGTAAGCTAGCATCATGTAACAAAACTTTAAAAAAATTATTTACCCAATAATGCAGATGGACTTTTTAGACCCCTATCTTTCTACTGGATCATCATATGCATTACCCCTTTTTATCAGAATTATTCAGTCATAGTTATTAAATGGATGGCTTTAGTTGGGATGACCAGTTGAATTTATTCAAACAACTTGAAATAGCATAGAACAAATAATTTAGTCAAGTAACATGGACTGTTGCTTCATTGAACTAGCAGGTTAATTTACATAAATCCATATACCAGTTTAATAGGTCTTAAGGAAGACTAAATGACTACAGGGCATATTGGATGTCCATATCTGTACTCACGGTTTTTCCTAAAGCACTAATGGTAGAAATGAACCAAGTCTTTGCACACTTCAGATTATGCTGTTAAGAATTTAAATCATAAAACTGGATGGTTTCAGCTCTTTCTAATTCACCTCTACTTATAGAGACCCATCTTTTTAGGTGATATTAAATGTTGCCCACAGATAAAAGGAGAAGGAAGAGTGAAGACCTCTGGGAGAAGGAGGAGAAGGTGGTCACAGATCAAGGCGTTTTTGTAGATTATGCCTCTCTTGTATATGAAGACATAGACTTACTGTGCGGGCCAAATTTTTTTTTTTTTCCTAAAAATAATATATCTAAATCTACTGAAATCAAATCTAACTAGATTTTAAGAGAAAAAAAAATACCTAAATGGTGTGGTTTATTTCCCTCTGGCTAAGGGGATATGGAAATTTATCTAAAAGGCCTTTTTGAGCTGTGGTCTTGGAGACTGTTTTAAAAAAAAACAATGACCCTCCCCTTTGCGTGCTGTGTGCAAGAGAGGAGATGCTTGCTTGAGTTTTGCCTCATACTCTACAGCAAATTTAAGGCCTATGATGGTGAGAAAAATGTGAGAAAGGATTCGGTTTATGGTGAAGATATTTTTCCCTCGGTATGTAAGTTTTGAGGTGAGTGGTAAAAGACTTGAAGGAGGCTGTGGTGTAAAAATTTTCAGTAGATACACAGAAAGACTTGCTGTCCTGCAGATCCTATGATATCATAAATCAGAGCCAAAGAGGTAGAATGATGTCATGGGAGGAACACTGAAATGGAAATTCAGAGTCTTAGGTTCAATTCCTTGTCTTGCCTCTTCTAAGGAGTGAGAGCTGGGTGAGTAAATTGCTTAAACTTTTCACCCTGAGCTTCCTCAGTAGTATTGTGTGGATTGCAAAAAGAAAGAGGCTGGATTATGTCATTTTTGCATTTCTATAAAGCACAGAATTCCCTTGGACAGGGAAATACTTATCACTAGGTCTCCTAGAACAAGAATTTAACTTCAGTTCATCTTAATACCATACTACTGAGAGCCACTGCCAGACCTCTGCTATACCCAAAAGTAGTTAAAAATTAAGTTTGTGTCAAGTTCCTTACCCTCAAGGTAATAACGTGGCCATGATCAGTCTTGAAGTAATTGGAGAACAATGTGACAGAATCAAATTGATTTCCCAAATCATAGTATTGCAACATCTCAAACTGGGGTCTAAAGACAGATTCTCTGGAATCTTTGAACCATAGCAGCATTGTTTTTTCTTTTTTTCTTTTTTCATTTTTGTTTTGATGCCAATGGGAACCAAATTAACTTAAGCTTAAAAATACAGTGTTCTTTTCAAGTGAAAATTCTCAACAGTAGAACATTTTTATAAAATAAGTATTTGGTTTGTTAAAGTCAAGTATTTCCAAAATCAAGTCCTTGGCCATCTTCTATGAGATCTAAGAGGTTTTATTTTGTCTTTTAAAAGGGATCCACTTGATATATCAGTTAGCTTTTACTGTGTAACAAACAACTCTGAAACTTAACTGGCCAGCAATCAGTAGCCATTTATTTATGGCGCAATTTTGTGAGTTGACAATTTGGGCTGAGATTTGCTGGGAGGTGTTTCTGGCTGGAGTCACTCCTATGTATCTGTGGTCAGCTACTGGGTTTACTAAGAAAGGCTGGTGTAGGATGACCTCTGCAGGGACATGCTAGTTCTGCCTGTCTCACGTCTTGTACATTAGGTGGGCTGGTTCTCATGAATAGGTGGCAGATTTCCTAGAGAGTAAGTGCAAGCATACAAGGCCTCTTGAGATCTAGGCTTAGAACACACACACTGTCACTTCTCTCACATTCGGTTGATCACAATGGCTAGTTCAGATACCAGGGGTGAGGAAATAGGCTCTTCTGGTCCCATTTCTCTCCCATAATGGAAGGAGATAAAATGTCACACTGCAAAGAAATAAAGATAGGGAGGGAAATAATTGCAGCCATTTTTGCAACTGCAAATGATCAGCCAGACCTACATGGGCCAGTGATTGTCTAAGCCTGCTGAGTAGAAACCCCCCAAGGTCTTCCTGGTAAAGCGCAATGGACAGGGTAGAGTAGAGAGTCAGGGAAGGATTTATGGGCAGTGGCCTGGATTCTGTCTACTTGGCTTTAACTAAAGCAGCTCTGACTTTTATTTATGTGCAACTTCTTTGGTGTAAAACCTTTAAAGAGTTTCTTCCATGCCTAAAATGTCAGAAATCAGTAGTATAACAGTTGCTACAGGAAAGTAGAAACGTGAGAACTCCCAATGAGTGGAAGTTTGGAGAGACAGGGAGCATCTTGGAAGAGTGTGACTTGAACAGGATCAGGAAAGAGAAGTCTGTGAGTTGGATCCATGTGGGATTCTTCTCGCATTATCTGTGATTTTTTTTCTGGTGTAGTGCCTTGAATATACCAGATTTTCGATAGAGTGTTTGATAAGTCAGCGAATGGTTGGATAAAATGAGCAATGGCATATCGGCATCTTACCGTATTTCCCTGTAGGTTTACTCCACTGGAGTTAAGCTCACAAGAAGTTGTCTAAAGTACCACTAAGAAAAGAAAAGCTGAAATGAATGGTCTCTTAGATGTGTAGCAAGCTGAAAAGAAGGAAACGTAGCAGTCATAAAAGAATGGATTTGTCTATTATGTTTTTTATTTAATCTCCTCTGATCAGAATTATTGTCTGAAACACACCCACAGTAAAACTGCAGTAAAGGGAAGAAAAAGGGGGAAGGATAGGAATGTTCAGCAGCAGAAAGAACATCCTTGTCCACAGACACAGGAAGCACCAATCGGGGTTCCATTTTATAACTCAGGATTCACATTTTAAGTATCCTTATTAGCTTCCTTTCAGGCCAGATTGGGCATTGGAAACAACCTAAAGGGACTTGATTTGCGTGACTTAGAAAATGTGTATTGAACCCAAGCTAGCTAATATTTTTCTTTGGTTCTGGTTTCAAATGGGGAAATATGCTTAATTATAGCTTGCATCATCGCTTGAAAACTGTAGCATTTATGTATTGATGTAACTTGCTTGACTGTAAAAGGAGGACTATGTATAAGTAAAGGGGCATATGTAAATGGATCCAAATCATGGTTGGCAAGGCAGAAAAGCCTAAAAGAAAAGAGGAAAATCACATTACTTGCCAAACGTTTAGGGGCTGCATGCCAAATATTGCCTTCACTTCCTCCAAATCTGCTGCTGGGTTTGGTCTTCAGCCTTTTACATAAAACTCCTTTTAAGTTTAGCCTTTAAAACTTTAGGGGAGAAGTGGGAGAGACTGAGTGTTTTCAGCACAATTATTTCTAGGAAAACTGCATAGTAGCTTTTTCAGCGTGCATTTTAAATAGGGATTGGACTTAATTTTATATTTAAATATTTTGGTATGAACGTGAGTAATTTCTACAGATTTTGACCTACAGGTCACCTTGGGAATTGTTTCCATTCTCAAGTGCAAAGATTTACATCAAAGTAGCTGACTGCATCAGCTATTAGCTATTAACTATATTGGCTATTAGCCAAATATATTCGCTATTGCCACATGATGCTATAAAACAAGATTCCAAACTCAGTGATTTAAATCAAAAGTAATTTATTCCCATGAAACTTTGTGTGAACTGGGGGTATGTTGATACAGACTTCATACTGGTTATGTGGCTGTGCTCCCAGTTCCAGGTCCAGCTGGGCTTGGCTGGGCTACCTCTGCTTCCTGAATATTTATTCTGGGGCCCAGCTAAAGGAGAAGCATTGCCCAGGGGAATCTCCTCTCTTGGCAAATGGCACAGGTACAAGAGAAAGTTGATATGCATGAGGTTGCTTAAGGCTTACGCCCAGAAATGACACTCTGCCACCTCTGCTCACATGTTATTAGCCAAAGTAGGTTGCAAGGAGTGGGCCAATGTCAAGAAGTGGGCAAGTACACTCATTTATCTATCTATCTATCTATCTATCTATCTATCTATCTATCTATCTATCTATCTATCCATTCATTCATTCATTCATTCATTCATTCACTTAGCAGGAAACACTGCAAAGTTGCCTTGGAAAAGAAGTGGGTTCAGAGTGGTATGAAAGGAATAATAATGCAACCTACCAGATGAACCTCTATGAGAATTGTGTGTTCTCTGGTGATGATATAAGTCCATTATCAATTGCCAATCAAGGCAAGGAACTTCAAGATGCATGTGGTCATATTCCTTTAAAAGCAAGAAAAATATTTTCATGGAGACTTCTCTAATGTATGGCTGAATGCAAAGTGTTTTGGATAGGGAAATCAGAGACTAAGGTTTTCATTACTAGCTATGTTTGCATTTTTATATACCACTACTTCTACTACCATCAGCACAAATTTTAACAATTGATTTCATATGAGTAAATAATATTCAGAATAATTTATATGAGCAAGATACTTTATTTACTTTTATGCATTTAATGAAGAATAGCTATAAAAGGATAAGCGTTTTAAAATTGTGTTTATATATTTTTTAATCATGACCTTTGAATTTGAACATCAGTAACTAAAACAAAATCTTGGACTTTGAAAGAAAAATAAGCCTAGTTGTTCTTTTCAGTTACTAGCATTTGTACCTCTTTTTTTTCAAGAGGGAACAATTTTACTGTTGATTCCAAACCTACTTAGCTTCTTCTCCTTTGAGCCGCTTTCAGATGGTCATTGGTTTGTAGAGGTTGAGTTGAGTAACAGTTCATCATGCCTAATGTCCCATTATTGATCTCTTCTCTCCACAGATTGATGCTCTGCCAGAAATCGTAGAGGCCGTTGAAGGAAAGGTGGAAATCTTCCTGGACGGGGGTGTTCGGAAAGGCACGGATGTCCTGAAAGCTCTGGCCCTGGGAGCCAAGGCTGTGTTTGTGGGGAGGCCAATCATTTGGGGCTTAGCTTCTCAGGTAATTAGAGGACAAAGAAATAAACATATAAAACAGGATGATTTGACAGTGAAATAAATACATGAAACAAGTCAGAATGACTTACCCGGAAAATCTGTATCTTTTACCTGCTTAGGGAGAGAAAGGTGTTCAAGATGTCCTTGAGATTCTAAAGGAAGAATTCCGTTTGGCCATGGCTCTGAGTGGTAAGACTTGTTGCTTCAGTTTACAACTTTCTTTTCTTCTAGTGGTCTTTAAGCCAGGGTAGGAAAAAAAGTGAATTTGAGAAGCAAGAAGATGGAATCATTAAGAGGTGTCATTAAATTTGAAGTTGGCTCCCGTTCCACCTGCAGACTCTCCAAACTTAGTTCACGTTAATACCACGGTTTCAGTTGCTCTGCTCAAAATCTTGAGTCATTCTTGACTCCTCCTTTTCTTCATACCCTCACACCCACAGGGGCTCTATCTATAAAATGTAATCGGAATCTGACCTTGCCCACCACCTTCGCTGCCATCACTCTGGCCAGAGTCATCATCATCTCTCTTTATCTTGGATACTGTGACAGTCTTTCTGTGTATCCTCCTCCTCCTCATGTCTTTCCCCTTGGGTATTGCAGGTCCGTCTGTCTATCTTGCCTACCTCCTCTTCCCAGCCTATTCTGATCATGGTAGTCAGCAGGATCTTTTTAAATGTTATTTCAGACCATGGCTCTCTTCTGATCAGAGCCCTTTGATGGCTCTGAGTTTACTTAGAGTAAATGCCAAAGTGCTTGCAATACTGCACAAGGCCTTATGTGGTTTGACCTCTGTCGCCTCTCTGACCTCAACTCCTACTACTGTCACTTTGGCTTATTCTACCCAGGCCTCATTTATCTCCTTGCTATTCCTTGACTATGCCAGACATGTTTCAGCCAGAGGGCTTTTACACTGGCTATTCCCTCTGCCTGAATGCTCTTTCCTCCGATATATACATGGCTAACTCCCTCACGTTCTTCAAGTCACGCTTACATTGTACCTTCTCAGACGGTTCCATCCTGACCACCCTATTTAAAATGACTATTTTTTTCTACCCGCCAACTCAACTTTCAGTTTTCTTTCTCTCTTATTGTTTCATTCTTTTACCATAGGACCTATTACTTTCTATAGATGATCTATTGTATAATTTATTTTTTAAATTACATGTAATATGTGTTATTTCTTTCTAGAATGTAATAAGCATGAGGCAGGGATCTTTGTCTATTGTTTTCATTGAAGTGTTCTCAGTATCTAGAGGAGTCCCTGGCACATGAACAGTATTTGCTGAATGAACAAATAAATAATAAAGCTCTATTATTACTAGTAACTGTTTTAAATTTAACTCAGATGAACCTCTAGATGCAAAGAATGGCTTTGAGTTAATTATCGACTGTCCCACTTTTGGAAGTAATGAGGGTTTCCTTTTCTGTGACCCATATCACTCAGATTATCCCCATAGATAGAATCCTCAGTATCAGTGGTCTACTCACTGCTGTGCTGAGCCTGTGTGGACACAGCCTCAGTGAGAAGAATGTCATTCTGTGAATCCTTACTATACATTTTAATTTGCTATAGACAAATCCTAAAAGAGAGCTTTCAGCTACTGACTCTCTATTAAATGTGGCAGAAAGAATATACTCTTTGTGTTAATAAAAATATGTGCCAGTCATTTTGTGTTAAGGGCTGTTTAGGTAATAAAAATGGTCTCATGCCACATAAGATTTGGCAAGGCTACCTTGAATCATAAACTTTACATTTGTCAAGTTTTACATTCCTTGGGAAAACGATTACCTGCCTGATTATTATTGCATTCATTTCATATTAAATGTATGCATTATTTTTTCAGGGTGCCAGAATGTGAAAGTCATCGACAAGACATTGGTGAGGAAAAATCCTTTGGCCCTTTCCAAGATCTGACAGTGCACAATATTTTCCCATCTGTATTATTTTTTTTCAGCATGTATTACTTGACAAAGAGACACTGTGCAGAGGGTGACCACAGTCTGTAATTCGCCACTTCGATACAAAGGGTGTCGTTCTTCTCCAACAAAATAGCAATCCCTTTTAGTTCATTGCTTTTGACTTTTCAATGGGTGTCCTAGGAACCTTTCAGAAAGAAATGGACTTGCATCCTGGAAATATATTAACTGTTAAAAAGAAAACATTGAAAATGTGTTTAGACAACGTCATCCCCTGGCAAGCTAAGTGCTGAAAACAAAAGCTATCCTTCGGTAAAATTAGAAGTAGCTAACGCCGAGGGTGAAAAGATAATGATCTCACTGTTTATTAACCTGCATTGTGTTTAGATATCCTTAAAACAGTGTTCTGAAATTGTAAGTTCAGGTTCAAAAGGTTGGCCATGCCTGGAGAAACAGGCAACTTGAATTCAGAACACTGAGGAGGTAGCACTTGATACCTCCTCAAAAGATAGAATCGGGATGAATTGGTAGGAATTTGTGATTTTCTAGATACATTTTAATGCCCTGGGCTATGCTCCTTCTTTGAATGTAGATTTCCATTCGCACCTTTAGTGTCTGAATATTATCTGAATATTTTGTGATGTATATTACTTTTTAATTAGAAAGAAATAAAGCTTTTTTTTTGAAAATAATATATCTGGTTTATTTGGAACAATATGGAATTCAACCATTTTAATCTGTGAATGATAATTACCACCCTGTTCCCCTGACACATACCCCATTAATTCTCATACCTCCTAATTCCTCTTCTTCATTCTTTTGCTTCTTTCCACAGTCACATGCAGTGCCAACTACATTATTTGTGAGGATCATGTCAAATGAAAATGTTGACCCTTTGTTCAAAAAGCAGGAAAAAAGCATTTTCTTTTCCTCCATGGTTTCTCTCTTAACCTGTCATGGTATCTTATTTGCTATGCAGTGTCATGTTTCCTTGGGCACGGGGCTACTCACAGTGTAGACCCTCACAGATGTGTGAGGCACCATCTGTGACCTGCCCTGACTCCTCTGTGCCCGGGTCCAAGACCCTTGGGGTGGAGGGTGGAGCTGTCATTGGGCAGATGGGTGAGCCAGCAGCCAAGGACTTATTCAGAGGAGGTGGGGAAATGGTGAGAGATGGGACAATGTGTGATTCTAGGCTCCAAGTCCCCAGCACATGTCCCTTTAGCCATTACTTGTAAAACATGAACTGAAAGATAAAATTATTAAGCATTTCAAGCCATTAACCACAGAGCATTAAACTCAAGCATGAGGCCCCCTTCTGAGTGTGGAGTCCTGTGCACCTGCACTGGTTGTATGCCCACAAAGCTCGGGTCACGTGACTCTTAGATTCATTCCCAAGCCAGGCATATGACAGATTGTAGGTGAACTTAATAGCCAATGTAATTTTGAAATTGATTTTTCACCAGTTGTTAAACCACTGTGAAGTATTGAGTAAAACAATTGAGAGAATCACTACCTTAAAATAAGATTGTTATATTTTATTGTTTTATTATTATGGTTTTTTTCTCATCTCTCTCTCTCTCTCTCTCTCTCTCTCAAAATGTTAGGGTGTTCCTAAATACTCTGATGGACACAAATATAGATCTTTCTGAAATTATATCTAGGTCTGATAGAGAAGAATCATTTGGTCTTATGAAAAGTAGTTATTACCCCTTCACATTTTCTCCAAATACAAAGAGGGAATATTACTGTCACATTATGTAGTTGTTTTATGTTTCCAAATTAATATTAATCAATTAATAAGTACAAAATAAGCACTTCTTTGATTTTCCTCAGCTGATTCAGAAATTTCTTTGCTGTTGGCAAAGAATATCCATTTAGTCTACATCATAGTATGTGGTTGGATGGTGACTTGGCTAAAAGCTTGGTAACATCCCACAGCAAATGGAGATCCACATATTGTGTTATAAGTAAATTTTATTTAAGTTATATGAGAATGGGGATTTGTAGTCTTAATTTGTGAATTTCTAGGTGTTTTATGACCCTCAGAGCCTTCTTTCTCCTTGAATGTAGATTTTTTTCTTTAGAGTTATAATATAACAATGCTTTATGGTGTATATTGTTTTCATAATCAGAATGATATAAAGTTGTTTTTTACTTTTTGTTCTGAGAGTGTTTCCAGTCCATTTATAACAATACTAAAGCTATCTTACGGCTAAGATAGGAATGGGGTTTATTGGTTGTCCATTCATTTCTGGAGATTTTGTTGTTTGAAATTGATAGAAAGTCTTTGAGGGAGGAATCAACTTTTCTATTCCTGAGTTTCCTGAAATACATTGGGGGTAGGGACTTGATAGTCTAATACAGACCAAGTCTACTTTTCTTGTATGCTGTTTAATGTACGTAGTGCTCTAGAGCAATGTTTTTCAATCTGTCAAGTGCATCATCATCACTGGGGCGGCATGGGGGTTGGGGGAAACCTGTTAAAACAGGTTGCCGGGCCTCACTCCCATAAATTCTGACTCAGCAGGTGTAGAGTGAGGCCTGACAACCTGCATTTCTAACATGGTCTCAGGTGAAGCTGATACTGCTCGTCTAGGCATCATACTTCGGGCACTACTGGTCTGTTGGGCTAGTCTAGAGCAATGACCATCAAGTCAGATTTGCTAAGCAGATCACATAATGAGCTGGCTATTGGGTGTGAGACATGCCCCACCTACAAAGGCCAACTTCTCCTTAGCCAATTGATTCTTTTCACTGAATTTTATATTTCTTATTGAGATATAGACTACTTTATAGTGAGGTGTGTAAATGCTCTAACCTAAATGCGTGGGTGGATACATTTTACATATTCATCCATGTGACCACCACCACCCAGATTAAGATCTAGAACATTTCCATCATCCCGAAAGTGTCTCCTCTACCAGAAGTAAATTTATGCTAACTTCCATTGCTATTGATTAGTTTTGCCTGTTCTTGACCTCATATAGGTGGAAATATATAGTATGTATTTTTGTTTTTGGTTTCTTTTGCACAATGCATATGAAGTCCATTCATGTTGTTGAGTATATCAGTAGTTCTGTTTATCGGTCTGTAGCAATTCACTATAGGAATATACCACAATTTATCCATTTTCCTATCATTATACGTTTGGATTGTTTGCAGTTTTTCTTCTAGCAGCCGATTCCAACTAATTTTTGTGAAAATGCAAGTCTAGTATTATTTTCTGATTTTTCAAGGAAAATTAGACATCTACATTTTAAGTAAAGATTTTAAATGTTGGAGAATATTTAGCATTTGAACACTGAGAAGGTCATGTTAAAGATGGCTGTTGCTCAAGTTTGGCTCAGGAGTCTCAAGTTCTCTATGCCTATAGCATTTTGTTCTCACAGATGTTTCTCTCATAACTAAAATCACTCTAATGCCCTTACAAAGAATCATGCCTGAAACATGTAGCAGTGATGGGTGCCTGCCAACAGAATTTGCCAGAATCTCTTTTAAGTTTGCTTATATTCTGCTACCTGGAAGAATGTGGGTGTGAAATAAACTTCCTTCTCTCCATCAGGTTCCCAGGCCTGTAGGACTGAATCAAACGGTATAGATGCTTCTCAGTGTGCAGTTTACAAAACTGCATCTGTGTCATTGCTATGTTATTCATTCATTTGTTTATCTTGTCAAAACATTGCCATTTGTGAAACAGCTTTAGAGGGCTTTGGTGGTTAGTATGAAGGGAAGTTGTGGCTTGTTCTCAAACCGAGAGAAAAGACTTTTCATTGTAAAATTCATAATTTATTTATTGTCTGATGGACTGTACTGGATGTCAGTTGCATAGCAACAAAATAAAGTTTGTCTGTTTAGGAAAAGTCTGAAGGTTTCTTATAACATAAAGATAGAGGATGCTTTCTGAACTATATTTGCTTCAATGTGCACTCCATCACATGCCAATTATAGAATGACATCAGGATGAGAGTTTATTTTAGGTAATGTAAATGTTAACCCAAATGGTAGAAGGCTATTATTATATGTTTATGTGATGGAAACTCTTATCTATTTTAAAAGATGCAATTTCCTGTCCTTATCCAAATCTAACTTGAGCAATAGTTATCTTCTTTCCTTCCTAAAGCGGTTGCCCATAGTTGGTTGGAGAAATAAGAAATGCTTATTTTTATTCAGTTATCAGTTTCTCTACTGAAATCTTTCTGAATATTATTTTAGCTAACGAGCATAGGTTCAACTGGAAATTTTCCAGGATCTTCTGAAAACCAAGAATTGTGTTACCTTGAGTGATGCTAAAACAAGGACTGGAATTCAGGTGAGCAATAAATGTGATTTTGTTTCTTCCATTGATTCAGCATCATTGAGGAGAAGATTCTGGTTTACTCTCCTACTTGTATTTTCTGATTTAATCATCTCTTTAATGTTGATTTTTTTTTTCCCATTATGGTCAAACTCTTCAGTCTGTTTCTAATAATGAGATCTTCTTATTCATAGAGTTGTTTATGGTAATGTGCTTCAGATTATATGTTAGAGCTTCATTACTAAGCTCACTAAATGAAGGTCAAGGCCAATCTTGAAGATCTGTGTGACTGGCCAGGTGAACCATTATTTCCCCTTAGGACCCTCAGATTCTCAGCTGTGAAATGAGGACGTGGCATGGTGAAAAATGTGAGAATATATCATGAATTATACATCAATGCTTAACTTCCTATTAACAATAATTATTATCAGGAGAGATAATATAACAAGTTCCAATATGTACTTTGTTTTATAGTATTTATTTTAAAAAATTAAATTTTTAATAAAACTGGTTAAAGATTTCAAGCAGTTCACAGACTAAAAATAAAAATCACCACAGATTTTACTACATACAGATCATTGTTATTTGTATTAGGCTTAGGAATACCATTTCAGACATTACTATATGTGTATAATAAATAGTAGCTGGATAGATGATAGGTAGATAGATGATATATAGGTAGGTAGAAATGGCTTTACTAAAATAGGACTATACAATAAATGTTACATTTAAGTAAAATATTCAATTTAGTTTTACTTGAATTTAGAAGAGAAAGTTAAATTCAAGGAATTCTTTGAATTAAGGTAAATGCTCCTTTCAAAAATAAATATTATAGCTTAAAAGCACCTGCTCATTGTATTTTACAAGCTATGAAAATAAGAGGTTGAAATAATTTTTTGTTTCTGGCATACACATGTTTCAGTTTTGACAATATCAGTTGACTCATTGCTATAAAAAAATTAAAGAAATGAGCCTCTTACACCAACTCTTCTTTCTTTTTTCCTCCTCTTATGTTCTAATTTTGTTAATATATTATTTTTATATCATCAAAGTATAAAACATCCTCTTCTGTAACAATAATTTCCAAAATTGTTTAATAGTTTTCACTGAAATGGGCTCAGTACTTACTACAATCTTCAGAGCTTCTCCATTTCCTGGTGAACTTTGATTTCTTTCTTCTTGGTTCCCCAGATTTCATTGGTAAATTACATCATTTAAGATTAGCTATATTCTTTGAGTTTGTGTATGTTTAAAAAATCTGCTTAATGCTTTTATATTTGAATGATAGCTTAAATAAGTATGATATTTTGGGGTCACATTTTCGTTTGTGGACATTTTGACATTGAATTGTATGTGAATAATTAAAGGCCAGCCTGCTTTCTTTTCCTGTTGTTTACTGAACTCCAGCCTCCCAAACCTGAGGTCTGAAAAGTTATTTCTTTATCTTTGAATTTCAAACCTTCGGCTGAAGTAATATATCTCATAGCAATTATTTACATATATTTTTACAACATTGCCCTCTATTTTTCTGTAGCCTTACCAGCAGTGTTATAACAATGGTAATATCCATGGTTATTATAAAATTTTGGACATTTGTTCCATTAAAACAAATATTTAAGGATTCTTATTATCCAGACCAATGCTGCCCCATGGATGTTTTGTGATGATGAAAATGTTTTATATCTGTGTTGTCCAGTGTAATAGCCATTAACTACATGTGTCTATTGGGCATTGGAAATTTGCCTATTACTGAGTGCTTAATTTTATTTAATTTTAACTAATTTAAACTTAAATTGTCTCATGTGCCAATTTGGAGCATAGGTCTGTATGTTCAGAACAACCTTAGACACCAAAGAAACTTTATCTAATAGACTCCAGGCCAACCTTGCTACATGGTTACGCTGGTCAAATCAAATAAAGTCATTTCAATGTAGCTTTCCAATTTAAAAATAAAATGTTACATGCAACATCATGTATGGACCTAGAGGGTATCATGCTAAGTAAAACAAGTCATACAGACAAATACCATATGATCTCACTTATATGTGAAATTTAAAGAACAAAATAAATGAACAAACAAAAGAGAAACAGAATCGTAGATACAGAGAATGAACTGATGGTTGCCAGATGGGACAGGGCTTAGGGGGCTAGATAAAAAAAGGTGAAGGATTAAAAAGTAATCCAAAATTCGATAGTTACAAAATAGTCACGGGAACGTAAAGTACAGCATAGGGAGTATAGTCAATAATACTATAAAAGTAAAGTGCCAGATGGGTGCTAGACTGATCAGGGGGATCCTTTCAGAAATTGTGTAGATGACTAGTCACTGTGCTATACACCTGAAACTAACATAATGTTGAATGTCAACTGTAATTGAAAAATAAAAATACAAATGTTACAGTAGCTCTTATCTGTGTAGCAGGAACAGCAACTGAAATAATAAATATGATAATGTTTAAAATTACTTGGAAGGAAAATACTGTATTGATCTAAAGCAGCTTTGATTTTGTTCATTTTTCTTATTAATCTTTTCAGTTGTGGTTTATTGAGAGGATCCCAAGAATTTTGTTTAAAGTCTTGAGTTTATGACTCAACCCAACCTCTGAGTGAACACATCATCTTGAGAAAATAAACTTGAATGTTAATTTTTAACCTTTAGGCGGAATAGTGATATTACAAATTAATAGTATATAACAGTGAATAGCAATGACCTTTCAAACTGTAAGAAATGATGTATGCGTAAGCTATTGTAAAAATAATAAATAAAAATAAATGGCATGTAGTATAATGACTGACATCTTGGAAATCATCTGAAAAGAGTGAGCAAATTTGTTGGACATAGTGAAATATGTCCTGTAGAGTGGACAAAACTCTGTATCCTAAATAGCCAATTTCTACCAATAGAGAGTCTTTCTCTAAGGAACTTTGACATATCCTTGAACCAGGAGCATATAAATTCCTTCATCATATGAACAAGTTACCGTGCCCAAGTCAAGAATACACTTTTGGTAAACCCATGTATATATGGGCAAATAATTTTCGACAAAAGAGCTAGAAACATACAGTGGAGAAAAGAAAGCCTCTTCAACAAATGGTGCTGGGAAAACTGGAAAGCCACCTGCAAAAGAATGAAACTAGACTGTTGTCTATCGCCATACACCAAAATTAACTCAAAATGGATTAAGGACCTGAATATAAGACTTGAAACAATAAATCGCATAGAAGAAGACATAGGGACTAAACTAATGGACCTTGGACTTAACGAGGATCTTATAAATTTGACCTCAAAGGCAAGAGAAGTAAAAGCAAAAATAAATGAATGAGACTATATCAAAGTAACAAGCTTCTGCAGAGCAAAAGAAACTGTCGACAAGATAAAGAGACAACCATCCAAATGGGAAAAGATATTTGCAAGCAATACCTCTGATAAGGACCCAATATCCAAAATATACAAAGAACTCATACAACTCAATGATAACAACAACAGCAAAAACAAATAATCCAATTAAAAAACGGGTAGAGGACTTGAATGAACACTTCTCCCAAGAAGTCATACAAGTGGCCAACACACATATGAAAAGATGCTCAACATTGCTTGCTATTAGGGAAATGCAACTCAAAACCACAATGCAATACCGTCTCATGCCTGTTAGAAGAGCTATAATCAACAGGACAAGTAATAACAAATGTTGAAGAGGATGCAGAGAAAAAGGAACCCTCATACACTGCTGGTGGGACTGCAAATTGGTACAGCCACTACGGAGAACAGTATGAATGTTCCTCAAAAAAACTAAGAATTGATCTACCATATGATCCAGCAATCCCTCTTCTGGGTATTTACCCCAAAGACTTGAAAACCAATATCTGAAAAGATATCTACACGCTGATGTTCATAGCAGCATTATTCACAGTGGCCAGGACATAGAAGCAACAAAAATGTCTTATGATAGATGATTGGCTAAAAAAGCTGTGGTACATATATGCAATGGAATATTACTCAGCCATAAGAAGAGATGGAATACTGCCATTTGGGACAACATGGATGGACCTCAAGATAATTATGCTAAGCTAAATAAGCTGGACAGAAAAAGTTGAAAACTATATGATATCACTTATATTTGGGATATAAACCTAAAAGCAATAAACTAACAGGACAAACAGAGACTCATGGACATGGACAATAGACTAGTGGTTACCAGAGGGTAAAGGGGGATGGGGAGAGGAGAAGAAGATGGGCTAAAAGGGGTCAAATATGAGGTGACAGAAAAAAATATAACTATGGGTAGTGAACACACGATGCAATATATTTATATATGCCTTACTGTTAAATTGTACCCCTAAAAGTTACTGGATTTCATTAACCAATATCACCATTAAAAAAAAAAAAGAATGCACTTTGTTGTTGATTTCCTTTATCTTTGATACCATGTTATCTGGTTTTAATATTAATAAGCAAACCTTTCAGATTTTTTGAAAAATTCTGAATAAAGTAAATAAAAGCTTTATCCTAGTCAAGAATATATTTTTATTCAAATATTTGTTAATACTATAACCGTGCTATCTAGTTTAAATATATATGAACAATATCACCCTGATTTTTTTGAAAATTTCTGAATAATAGTAATTTAATATAATGTGTCATGATGTGAACATCCCTGTTTCAATTAGTGAGTTTTAAAAAAATGCACTAAAAAAGCAGTCAGGATGAAACTTTCAAAAAATTTTCTCAATAATCTGAATAAAGATATACATTTCTATGACAAAAAAAATTCAATAACTCAACACACCAACAAAAACAGGATTCAGGCATTAGGAAATGGTTATTCTCCTAACCATTTTTAATTAAAAAAAAAAGATTTAATTTGTGCAACTATTAAATATTCATGATTATGAGGAAGTCAGTGTATATGAAAGCTAGAAACCATAAATTTGAAAATGCAGTTATTGAATCAACTGGTGGTTTTGTCTACATAATTGCACTAACAATGTGTCTACTTTCCACTAAATTGACCAGATACTTTGTTGTCATGTAAACACAGTCTAAATGAAATCCACAGATTTTCCTGCAAACCTTATTTTTGCTAAACGTTTCTTGGCTAATCTTATTCCCGGTCTGTTAACAATTTGTCCAGAATGATTTGATTGGCTTTCAACTCTTTTGCCATCTTTCGTCCATTCTTTATTGGGCAGGCGAATGATGGAGGAAATGATGCAAGTGCAAGCAAATAAACACAGAAAAAAAGGTCTTTGGAAAACAGGACACTCCCCACAGTTGTTGGTCCTTTCTCAGGAAATGAGTGGTTAAAAGGGCAAAAGAGGTTAATGCCCAAACTGCCTCCCCATTTATGTTGCCTCCTCTTGGACTTCAGGAATGAGAATCTCCTCTCTACTAAATATCCCCTTCATTAACACTTCTACTTCCAAAGTTCTTCAAAGCTTCAAGTAAGTAAAAAGTAGCAAAATATGTTTTTTAAAGTTAATTAAAAACAATACACGGTGAAGTGATTAAAATTATTTAGTCTCTAATAGTTTTCATTAATGTTGACATTCCTGTTGCTTATCCAAACCTTGCTGATGATGAAGGTTCACATTGTCTGCTAATATTTTTTACCTTGCCCAACAGAGGAGAATGAGAGATGACTGAGCTACAACAACAAAATAAGCTCATATCATGCAAAAATACAACTTCATATCGATTTCAATTTATTTGATATGCTGACCCTTCTGGTTTTTGACTCTCATTTAGAAATAAAGCATAAATCATGTATTCTCAGAAGTTCAATCCGATATAAGAGCCAACATGATTTCCCTAGTCTAGATTTATTTATATTTTTACTTCCACCAAACTAAGGGTTAAGAATGAAACCGAGAACTATCAGACCCTGTTAGAAAATACTCATAATCAGACCTTATCTTCACTATTGAAGCAGTTCAGTAATTACATTTGCCACCAGCTATCACATGATAGCATATCAGCTACTAAAACAATACATTATTTAAAAAAAAAAATTTAACCAGTTTCATGCAGAGGGTGCAAAGGTGTAGGCGAGTAGAATTTTGTGGACATGACCTTTAATTTCCTAGAGGATTTCTAAATGCCATTAGACATTTCTCTGAGTATTGAGAAAATACTCAGAGAAATGTCTAATGGCATTTAGAAATCCTCTAGGAAATGATGAATACCGGACTAAGAGCTGACATCCAGATCTTTGGGCTCCTAATGGAGACTTCTTTATGTTTTAGCACACTCTGCCCTGCTCTTTGGTGCTTTCAATATTTATCTCAGGGAGGACAGAGTTCTATTATCACTAACTGTAATATTAATTAATCCTCTTTTATATTAACAGAATATAGTGTCAAGGACAATAGAAAGAGTTTCTCTCAACTCTATTCTTCCTACCCATGTAGCATTGCTTCCAGTTCTGACCTCACTGAGTACATTTAAGGGAAAGCAAAGAACATGGTAAATATGCCTAGATATTAAGTGATGCTTATAGAATGTTCCATAGTCTTGGAGTTGACACATGAAGATCTGTACTTTCTTACATACTGTTAAGTAAATATATTAGTAAACATACAATGTCCTAAGAACAAAACAAACACCAATAAGGAAAAATTTTGAAGAAATAGTACTATCAGCTGGATTATGTCCACGAGAGCAGAGAATCTCTGTCTTGTTTTTTTGCTGTATTTCCAGCACCTTACATGAAAATGGTAGTTAATGAGTAAATATTTGTTAAATTAATCAATGAACATTTCTCAGAGATATTAGAGGTTTTTTTTAGAACCAACTCTTAAATGTGCTTGGCATCAAATATAGAAAATCTTTAAAGATCTCCATTAAGAAAACTTAAAATTATAGTATTTAATGGAAAAATTTCAGAATGCCGATTTTATACATGAGAATTTCATAATCCTAAGTGCTATTGTGAAATTGTTTTGGATTTTCAAAACAAAAGATATGATATTAAAAAGTATAATTTTCTCAAGGATAGATTTCACCATTTAAAAATTTCTTTGATTATATTTTTATAGTAAATAACTACCAAACTAAGATTGAAAAATTGTCGAAATGTCACAAAGTTGTAGAATTTTAGAGTTGTTTGGAATATGTTAGATCATGTGGCCAAATGTTACTCACATACATTCAGTAGCCAAGTCCTATGATCTGCTCTATGAATGATGGGTTCCTGGCCTTATTAGTTGAGTGATGTGGGTGTGTCATATCTCAGTTATGCAATAATTAGTCCCTAAAAAGTGGTAAGTAATTAATATTTCTTTAGTCCTTCTGAGAAAATTTTTTTTTGTTTAAGCATCCTAAACAATGTCTCACTGAGATTTTATAACTCACAACACTTTGTTGAAAAGAACAAAACACAACTTGAAGGAGGTCAAACAAAAGGAGTTTTTGAAGTATGGAACCACAGAGCCACAGGAAGAACACAAATGCAGTTGGGCCTTGGGAAATTTAGGTGTAGGAATTAGAAATCAACAAAGACTCATATTTTTTCCCCTTTGTTTCTCCCAGAACGTTGGCTTTACTGCTTTCCCACCACAGAGCAGCAACCTCAACTTAGCAGGTCACATATCTACATGCCGCTCCCTAGATTCACATCTCCCAGCTCTTCAACCAAGAAGAATTTATGTTCTTGTTCCAGCTTCAGTTCAAGATTATCTGAAAAGAGAACTCATTTTTTTTTAAGTCACTTGCACACCCCGTGAGCAATCAAACATGGTCAGAGAGAAAAGGTACAATACAAATATGGAGATACTGTGAATCCTAAATATTATATCATGAAGAAGAAATTGAAGAGGTGCTGCTCTTTCCAGAGTAAGTTTTATTGGGAACAAAACAATAGATGTTCCTTATAGATACAATAAACACTTTTTCTTATAAGTATATCCCATGCAATATTTTGGACATACTTAACCTAAAAAAAATTATCGTTTATCTGATATTCAAATTTAACTGGACGCTTTGTATTTTTTGTGTGTGGGTGTATGTGTATGCTAAATTTCTGGGCCTTCTTACAAATTAACTAATGTTTTCTGGTCATATTTTCATATAAAAAGAAACTTAGAAAACATAGAAGTCCTTTGACCTTAATTTTGTAACACCTGAAGGATACAGCTTCACTTGGCAGCTGGGAAATTCGATGCTGGCCAGGGAGTTGCCTCGGATACCACTGTGAGTAGTGTCTTACTTTGTTTGCTTGACCACACATCAGTGATCCAGAACCAAACTGTCAGTTTAAGACCACAGAATGTTTGATGTAAGTTTAACATGTTATTTCAAAGCTAGCGTGTTCATTCTTGCAAATTTAACTTCTTGATTGCTTTATTGTTGAAGTGCATAAATTAATCATATACATTTAAAGTTGTCTTGTGATCTGATTAGACACATCTGCCTATTAATATATCTCAGGTCTTATATTAAAGGAATCTACCCTTTTAAACCAGGTATTTTCTATAAATATACTTATAATTTATATAAGTATATATAAATATGTACATCTACAATTAATATAATAAAGAAGTAAAGTTCTATGAAATGCAGTTTGAGGAATGCTAAAAATACAGACCTTACATCTTTTGTTTTTTGGAAACTGACACAGAAGGATTATGATTTACCCAAGGTCAGTCAGTTAATAACAGAGCTGGAGAAGATTGATAAGGTTTTAATAACAAAATAAATCAAAGTTTACTGGTAAGAAATTAAAAAAACTTGGTTAGTACAAATCCTGGTCAAAATCCTTCTCATCGGTTAAATGGTATCTGTGGACTTCAGGTAATTATTACTTCAAAAAATTATGAACTTTGAAGTGGAACAGTTTTATTTTCTACATAATAATACCGAAGGAACTTTCTGAAACAAGAGATGTACAGTGGGTTCTCAAGATCACCGAACAGTAAAGGAAATTCACCACAGAGGAATTGGAAATCCTCTGGTATCATGGAGCCTTTAAGACAAAACTAAAGTATTGAAGTTGCCATTCTATCAGGGTATTTTTCTCTGTCATCTATGGACACTGACCCCATGGAAGTAGTCTGAGGCCCTTTTATACATTGTTAATTATCTTGATCCTGCTATTGGAAGCTGAGCATACTTCAGAATAGAGAACCAGCAGTTAGATATCCAGTATCCACCAATACTCTTTCAGATTACCCAGCAAGGAAAATAAACAATTTAATCTTTCATTTTTCTTGAGGTGGTACTGTCCTTATATACAGGCAGAGAATACAGTTGTTTACATGTTATGCTTTAGAAATCATTAAAACCATCAAGGGGAAGCCAGAAGGTAGATGACATTTTCTGAAGATATTTCAGGAGGATGCACGATGAGTAAAGTGTATTGATGATAACCTGGCATAGCAGTCAAATTAAGTGACATTAAATTTCCTATGAAAGAGGCAACTCATTATCCAGAGAACAAAACAAACCTTTATTTTTAACTGAAGATAAAAGTGAAGAGACTCATCTAGAAGGCTTCAGGTGTAAGGTGATCATATGTTTCAGTTTGCCCACAACAGTCCCAGTATAATACTTATTCTCCTAATGTAATACTCATTTTTCCAGTGTAAATGCCCCCATTTACTTCCAAAGTCTCCCAATTTGAATTATAAATTACATGGACCACTTTGATGGAACAATATGAACTATACTTGAAAATTCTAGCTGTGTGCTTGAAAAGATGAGGTATTGGTGGGGAAAATACAATGTTTCTGGAGAATCCAGAGAGATAAAAGGAAGGCTAAAACCCAGGGAATGGTCATTAATATGTAAATAGTCCTTAAGGGACAAAATTCATAAATAATAATTAAAAAAATATCTTTGATTACTCGTGCCCAAGATTAAAAAATACAATCACTTGTACACAACTTTTACAAGCCACTGTCGAATCAGGTTACTTTCGTCCCTGATACCATAAGAGTGATGAGTATTTATTGGAATTCTTTTTGACGTTGTGATCTGATGTGCTTTGGATAAAAAAAAGAGTTTCATAGTGAAGGATCAACATGTAATTCTCCTGTCTACTTCCAGGTCAGAAAGCTCAGTATTAGGACAGGCTGAGAGGGAGAGGAAACGTTTTCCTGCCTGCTCTAACTCATCCGACCTCCCAAATGTCTCTGAGTGTGTGTGATGATTATTCCTGTCCATGGCCTCACTTTTTCCTGCAGGAGGTCATTGCCTTTGTCTCCCTCCAATAGCAGTTCATCAGGTCTTATTCAAGAGAGGGCTAGAGCCAGGGAGAATTCAGTTGAGCACTTGCCTCTGGCTTCCATTCTAGCTCTGGTGAGTCTAGACTCCAGGATGAAGACAGAGACAGGAATGCAGCCATGAGTACCTGCTCCAGTCAGCTTTCTTGCCAGGCTGGGATCTAGTCCTTATCTGAACACCTGAGATCTTGTTCTTCTTTATGGTTTGGTGGTTTAGACAATTATTTCTACAGTCAGCTATGGATAAGATGACGGAACCCCCCAAATACAGAACAGTGCTGATAAGAGATTTTAATGTGCAATTGTTAATTCAGATTCAGAGCAAGAGAACATTCTGAAGAAGTATAGGACTTGGGGTAACACTTCTTAAAAATGATCCTCCTGTCCTAGAATTATACAGCTAACTCATACATGTAGGTGGAATTTTTACAGAGACAAGGACAGACCAAATGTTGGGTTTTGAATAAAGCACATTGATGAGCAAAGTCAAAAAGAGAACATTGCACACTGACAATATTTATCCTATATCTATAAAAACATGTTATATTTATGTTTATTAACTACTGGGGATTGATTCATTGATTGGCTATTTGCTACCACACAGTCTCTTGTTTCCATTTACAACTCACCTTCTACTTAGGTTTTGCTGAGTGAGAGGCCCTGGAAAAATTTTAAAAATCCAGATTCTAAAGTGATGATTTGTTGGAAATCTCATTTATAGGAAGACCAGCCCAATTTCAGGCCCTATGACAGGCCTAATTTTCATGTTTTTATGTCTCAATGTCGAGGACCTATTTGAAGTTGTCTTATTCAAAAGTGTTTTCCAACATCTCTCTCCAACACCTGCCCAGGTAAGTAACAAAACAATAAAAACAGATCAAAGCTGTGGTTATTTTCCCTGTTCTTCACACAATAAATGCCTTAGGTATATGTCTGGTAATATAAAAAGAAAACCTGCAACCATCAAAACCATTGATATATGCTACCAATATTTTGAGCTACTAACACATTTGCCTGCTATGTCAAGGCATCTGAAAGTTTAAAGCTTGGCAAAGTAATGTTTTTCTTTTTCTTCTTCTATAATCCCAGGGTAAACATTAAGCAGACAGCATTTCTGCTTTGAGCATTAAAGAAAAAAAAAAGAAAGACCGAATTTGAAAAGCCTACTAGTACACTTTGGGGATTTTGGAAAGTGTCGTTTGGCTGGGAACTGAGTGGAGAAGCTGCCATTCTGTAGATGGCAGAGGAGGGCAGCCGCATGGCCTCATTCATAACTTCACAGCTACTGCAAATATCAGCTGATGAATATTTATGTTATCCCTGGCTTAGACCCGAAAGGCAAACAGGGGAAAAAAAAACGAAAGTTAGGAAAAGGTCGTCTGAACTCTGTGGGACTTCTTACCAACACTTTCCATGCGCGAGCAGTAGCCCTGAATGAAGTCATTCTGTTCGGGGGCCCTACACAGGAAAACAGTCTGTTCATTAGTGGCCCGCACTTTGTTTGAACCTTGTACATTTATGGGGACCTGGAAGGGAAACCCTTTTCCTTAAATCAAACATACAGGATATAGAGCTACGTTGTTGTTGTTATTATTATTAGGTAAATTATTGCAAATTGCTCCTCATCCTATAATAACTTCAAAGAGAGTGAAGGAGAGCTTTTAAATAGATATAATAAAAGGACAGTCCCAGACCAGGTTAATATTTTATTGAGTTACAGTTTCAGAAAAATGTCTAAGTATATTTAAAAATATAATTACATAACTCTACTAGATCATAGTAGAAAAATTATTTTCTTAAAATGTACTAGAGATTTTAATTTTATTTTAGGAAAAATACCCGTTGAGTCCCACTCTATTTAAGAAATATTCAAATCTTAATCAGTTGAATTTTATTATTTAAATTTCATATCTCTCCTTTTAACTGTCTCTTTGCCAATCAAAGCCACCTTTATTCTCTGCTGCCATTTCTGACATTTTTACCACCTCCAAGTTGATCCAAGGCTATGGAAACAAGAAAAAGAAACACACCAAAATGAGAGAGTTTTCTACTTGCCATTATCTCTATTATCAGCTTTAGTTTGGGAGAGGAAGCTGAAAAATTTGGCCAAAGTGAAATTTGTGACCACCTTGTGGATTTCCATGACAGATACATCCTGCGATTTTCCGACACTTAGGGAAAGGCATTTGTCTTCAGTGGGGATATCCAGAAGTGTTTCCCTGAGATGAGGAAGGAGCGAAAGTGGTTTATGAAGGACGTGCTTCTAGGAGACATAGAGAAGTTGGGGGTGGGGGGATAAACAAGACAGAAAGGAAGATGCCAAGTAAGAGAAATTTCAGCCTCAGCTGGATCATGCAAGAAATTCTGGAGCATAATTGTACCTGAATGTTTGTCCCAACTTGGGGCAGGGAACTGGGCTTTTATACTTCTGCACTAGTCAGATATTGGCTGAGGACTGCCCACTAGTGGTGTTGGGGTGCATTGGATGGCCAATCATCTCTTTGCCTGAGACTGTCCTACTTTTAGCACTGAAAATCCCACATCTTGAGAAATCCTTGCATGAGAAATTCTCATGCAAACTGGGCTGGTTTATCATCCTTGCAAGATGTAAATTCCCAGGCACTCTGGCTTCTCTGAGCAGCAAAGAGGCTCCTTCCTATAGTCCAAAGTCAGCCTCTGATGAGAATAACAGATGCAGGCCATACGAGGCAAGGCCCACTGAAAGGCACATAGACATGTTATTGGGAATTTAAGGGCCTTTGGATGGAGCTCAGCTGTGTCTCCTATAGCAGTCACTTCTTATAACTAGTTCTCTAAGCAACAACTGAGTATTGGCAAAGATTATTTTAAGTGTGAAACTGAGGGCAGGAATTTCAGGTAAGGTATTTATTTATTTCATCCTCCACATATATAAAGTTCTTAGCTATAGTGGGACTTAAGGGCTACAGTATATAGATTCAGCACTAGTCAAGATATACAAGCAGATTTATGAAGAGAATATTAGCACTAAAATAAAATTTGATACCATCCCTGAAATTAGAAGTTAGCAGAGTGGACTTGAACAAAATATCCATAGATATCATGTGGGTAGGGTATAATAAGTGAATCTCCTCCAATATGTTACTTTCTTTCATGATGCTGTGATGTCTAATTCTGAAGGTGCATCACACATATATGATGAAGACAGAAGGCAGATTTCTCTTGTACTGCCTGTGATTGGTGGAATCCCATAATTCTTATGATTGAACTTATAAGAGTTAACAATAACTGCCCCAAATAAGTGTGATTAACCTGCAAAATACAACTTTTTCTTGTGTTCTGTTCATGGGTTAAAAACATAAAACATAAAAGTGAGATTATTCTTCTTGTGCTCCTCTCTTGGTTTATAAAGATAAAAGAGAGTAAGTGAGAAATTGGCCAATTTACTAACATGGCAGGTATTACTTAGTAAATGGTATGAGTGATTTAAACTTTGTGTGTTGCCAGTGACAACAGCCCCTTCTTTTAAATTTGGGTCTTTTGTTGTTTTTCTCAGCTTTTCAAGGCCCTTATGGAGCAAGTCTACCCAGAGGATTTATTATAGGAGTACTTCCTTCTGCTTGAAGCAATGAAAGGATGTCTTAGATAGCCCACCTTGTATCACTGCTTCAGAGAAACAGTGACTCGAAGAAAAGGTTTCCAGGTAAATAGCTGTAAAAGTATCTGGCATAATATAATAGGCACACAAAGAAGAGAAATTGTATTCCTACCATTGCTTAGTTCACTGAAAAAAAACAAAACACAATCAAGGTTCTGGTAATTCTTACAATCTTTTTAAATGTTAACCAGGTTGCTATTTGTTCATGGGTTTAAACTTTCAGAAACATTACCTCAGCCTTTTGCTGAATTACCACCACAACTAAACATCAGAAGCTCTTTGGATAATGGGGGAGAGTGAAACCTGAAATAAGGAGGAGGGAGAAAAACCAAAAAATGTTATCAGGAAAATAAATAAGGGGATGCTATTTCTGAATTATATATTATGAATGTTTTGGAAAGACAAAGACTGATGGTTGAGTATGGACAAATTCACTAAAATTGAGAACCATAAAACTATGACCAAGCTTTTGAAGCTATAGAGAAGTGAATTTATGGCATGCTAAAGGAATAATATTTATTGAAACTCTATCTGAAAAAATGGTACAGATCCAAAATATGGCTAGGTTTGTGACATTTTAGCCCTCATTTTATTATTGGTTTTGAGGTTTCAGGGAGAGCTTACCTAAGCATTTAAGCTACCAGTTAAGTAATTTTACGTGTATCTTCAGACTTTTATATGACTGATGAGAGCAATTACTCAAGAGCATAACACAAATGAGGATTATGGGTCATGGCACATTGTGGGCACTAGATAAAGATTTTTTGAATGAATAGTTTTTCTATGAACAATAAGCTTCTATGCAAAGAAATAGCAAGACTAAATGTGCAAGATATTTCTATTGCAGGAAATGCATAAAAGTAAGAGATTACTATCGTTATTTCTAAAATGACATTTATCAGAAACTATTTTGGTAAGACTCTCCCTCCAAGTGCACAGTTTCAGAGCTAGCAAGGGTAAAAGTACCTGTTTATTGCTTTTTACTCAACTGATAACATTCTGTGAGAATTTAGTTGTCGAGCATGAGTCACTCTAATGCCAAAATATTTTCCCCAATTAACGACAAATTAATGATAGAATTTTCTCAAAATTAGATTTACTCTCTGTGTTTCCACTTAGCATCAACTGGGTTGCTTCAATTACATATATACAAATCAATTAAATTTGAATTTTTACAAAGGTTTATTGAGTCTTTACATTTTCTAAGCATTTTTGTGTGTGTAGTAAAGCTTTAATTAAATGATTACAGAAAGCTACTAAATTCTAAGCCCTTAGGATTTTGCTCATATTTTCTTCTCTTACTGCCTATATTCCCCAGTAAACCTGGTTAATAGATGGTGAATAGGCATCAAACAGGTCAATGCCTATACTCTCATAATTTGTTTTTTCTTACCAACCATACCTCCCCGGTTGAGAGTCCTGCTTTAAAGAATCTGCCTTCTTCCCATATACTCCTTGTATTCTATCATAACTGTGATCCTATTTTGCCATCATTTTCGACTTTATGGATCTTTATCCTCCCAAACATGCTGAGTTGTCTTAAGACAGGTCCTTTGTTTTTCCGTTTGCTACTATATCCAGAATTTGCTTTATCACCGTAGCTTACCTAGCAAAGATACAAAAATAATTGTTAAATAAATGAATTTAACATAGCCTGAGAGTCATATTAGTAGATGAAGGATCTAAAGAGGAGCAGTGATCAACTACTGATGAAGTAAATGGTAGTGTGGTAAATGGCCTTTGATATTGTAAGGGTCTTAATACTCCCCACCCCATCTCTTTTGTTTACACTCTTGGCATCATAAATCCAATATAATAAAGGTTCTGCCAATAGGTGGCTACCTTTGAAATCTTCTCTTTGGGGCTGAGAAGTCATCTGGGTTGTAAGAGCAAATGTGTCACTCCAGAAGGCAGATAAAATGTAATTTGGAGCACTTGAAAAGAAAAGGACACTACTCAAAACTGTGTATTCATTTATTCATATAATGTAAGCTATCATAAAGAATTTATGAAGGCATTTTACACAGATAACCATTCAGATTAAAAGTGTACTCAAAGATTGCATGAAATGTCAGAACAATCCACTCTCTATAATGCATTTTGATCATTAAAATATGGACGATGTAGCTATTTACATTACACTGAAAACTTACCAGTTCATATTCTATTATTTTAAAATGTAGGATATTTTAGACAAGAGCCAGGATTAGTTTTTATTTAGCAAGTATTTTCTTTTAAGAATAAATTCATTAGTTTAAACAAATAGTGTGTAAGGGTAGTAAATACTTTTAATTACATCTTTTCAATACATAAGTCATATATTGGGCTACAGGTTAAATACTTTTTTACATTTTTTATTAAGGTTTAATTTACATATGGTAAAACCCACTTTTTCCATTGTACATTTCTAAGAGTTTTGACAAATGCATCGTCATATAATCACCATCTCAATCAAGGTACAGTACAGTTTCCTCACCCCCCAAATTCCTCTATGCCCCTTTGTAGTCACCTTCTCCTCCATACCAACAACCACTGATATATTTTCTGTCCGTATAGTTTTTATTTTTCTGAACGTCATTAAATGGTATAATGCAGTATGAAACTCTTTGAGACTGGCTTATTTCACTTAACATAATGCATTTGAGATTTGTCCATGTGGCAGGTGAATCAGTGGTTCCTCCATTTCTTTCTTCCAGGCTATCTCATATTGTGAATAATTCTGTAGGAATTTTCTTCTAGTCTTTTTTAAAGAGCAGTTTTAGGTTCATAGCAAAATTGAGAGGAAGGTACAGAGGTATTCCACATACCCCTTGCCCTATACCTGCATAAGCCCCCCCAGTTATCAACATCTCTCACCAGAGTGGTACATTGACACATCATAATCACCCAAAGTCCATAGTTCACATTATGATTCACTCTTGGCGTTGAAAATTCTGTGAATTTTATTATCCTTTTAGTGTCTCTGCTTCATTTCTGTGTTCCTTCACTTTTATTGCTGAGTAGTATTGTTATATCACAGTTTATCCATTTACCTATTGAGTAACATTTGTGTTTGCTTCAGGTTTTGGTGATTATAAAGAAAGATGCTATAAACATTCTTATATATTTTATTCTAATCATCAATTTTCATTTCACTTGGATAATACCTAGGTGTAGGATTGCTGTGTCATATGGCAAGAACTTGCCAAACTGTTTTTTAAATGGCTGTGCCATTTTTAATCCCCACTAGTAATACGAAAGATCTCCTATCACTTTGCTTCCCTTGGTATTTTTAGTTATGTTAAAATTTTAGACATTTTAGTAGATGTATAGTGGTAATTCATTGTGGTTTTAATTTGCCTTTTGAGTATTTATATTGAACATTTGTCTATTCAAGTGTTTTGACCAGTTTTAAGTTCAATTGTTTGCTTTCTTGCTATTACGCATTTTGGGTACAAGTTCTTTATCAGACATGATTTGCAAATATTTTTCACAGTTTGTCTTTTTATATTCTTTAAACAGTGTCTGTCAAAGAGCAGAAATTCTTAATTTTTGATAGTGTTCCTTTTATAATTTTTTTCTTTATCAGTTGTGTCAAATATAAGATTTCTTTGTCCAACCCAAGGTCACAAAGATTTTCCGCTATGTCTTCTGGAAATTTTATAGTTTCACAGTTTTTATTTAGATTTATGATCCATTTAGTTAATTTTCATAGACGGTGTGAAGTATAGGTTGAGGTTACATGTGTATTGTATAATTGTTTTAGCACAATTTGTTGAAAAGACTACCATTTTTCTATTAATTGACTTTGCAACCTTTTAGAAAATAATAGACAATGTGTGGGTCTATTTCTGGATTTTTTTCCCGATTCCTTTGAACTTACAATATGTCTATTTGTTCTCCAGTACGACAGCAGCCTTGTTGTTTTTTAATCTTCGAAAATGTGAAAGCAATTTTTCTTACAAATAGGTGACCTGAGAAGTTTTTCGCACCCTAGTGAATTTGACTAAACTTTCTGAGTTTAGTTTCTTTATCTATGTAAGGAGAACTTGGATTAGTAGAAGTTTAAAGTCCTTTCTTTTTATTCCCTTCTGTTCCCTTCTCTTTCCTTCCCTTCCCTTGCTTTCCTTTCCCCTTTTCCCTTCCCCTCTAGCCCTCTCATTCTTTTTGACCCTCTTTCCCACCCGTCTCTTCGTCTCTCCTCTCTCTCCCCGACATTTTTTCCTTAACTGGTCGGTAGATGGTGCTGTGCCGCAACACATATATTCGCTTGTTTCTTAAAAATTTTAAGTATCGTCATCTGTTAATTCTACGCCTTATGCCTATACTTTAAGAAATGATTGTTAAATTGTTAATGGAGCAATGATGTTCACACCCCTCCCACTCTGAAAAGTGAAACCCCAGGCATGGATCAGGTCACCTAAACTGGGTATACTACTTTACTGGAAAACTTGTCAAGAGATAAAAGCTTGTGATTAAGAAGGAGCGTTTTTAAAAAGCAGCGGTGGGTAGCGGCCCTGAAAACCCATAATATGGCTCAGCCCTGTGTGACATTTGAGTTGGTGTTTGTTTATTCAAGAGTAAAAATATGGATGGCCGCTAAGAACATAGGATAGGAAGCCCCTTTGCTCAAAATAAAATCCCAAGGTTAATTTGTTTGTGATTCACAGAGCCAGCTGGCTGTCCTGGCCCAACTATGACTTTTGTGGTGACAGCTGTTTCTACCAAGATTTGACGGGTGGGAGCGAGGGCAGAGCTGGTGGTTGCGAGATGGAATGGCAATGGGAGATGAACTGAAAGAATGGGCTATGGTTTCTTTAAAAAGAAAATCCATGAGCTTCAGATATTCTCAATTTAACTCATATTTCCTCTAGCTGGACATAATGTTCTAACTTCCTGGGCAAGAAGAGGTGGGTATGCATCGTAGTTGTTACTTCATGTACCCTTAAGTTATGATTTAATGGAGGGTGTTTAATTTTCCAAAAGTTTAGCAAACTATGAAGGTTTCCAGAAAGGGTACTATATTTGCTTGCAAATAACCCAGCCTGTACTCCTTTGGCCCCAAAACCCTGAGGGGCTATGGACTCTTGTATGTTTTCTATAGCCTGGTTTTCCAAAGACCAAATAAAAGGTCCTTCTTGGGGTTGATGGCATCATACTGGGATTTCCATGTATAAATAGTAATAACGCTCACTTTATAGTACTTTATGGTTTCGCAAAGCGATTTTACAAACATATGTAATTATCCCTTTCCTTAGAAAATGGAGATTTGAATTAAGGCATTGGAGCTCCGAGCCAGAGAAGGTCAGTGAGGAAGAAATGCATAGGTTAACAATGACCTCTAGCCTCATTTACATTTCTACTTGGGTGTTTTAATTTAACAAATCCAAAACTGAGCTTCTGATATCCATCCTCAATCTGATCAAATTCCTGTCTTCTCTGTGTCAGTAAATTGCAGAGTCATTTTCTCCGTGTTTAGCTCCCAAACTTTGAAGTTGTCCTTGACTCCCCTCTTTCTTACTCTCCTAATATACAAGCAAAACCTGTTGGCTCTTCCTTTAAAATATCTTCAGAAGCTGATCACTTCTCAACACCTCCCTCTGCACACCTTGGTCTGACCACCACTGTCTCTTGCATGAATTCAAACAACAGTTTTCTAACAGATTTCCCTTTCAACCATTGTCTCCACTTCAAATTAATCTCAGCATAGTAACCATAGTGAAGATGTTGAAAGGACATCAGATGTTATTCTTTGCCCAGAACCCTCCAGTGCCTCTCCATCTCACACTGAAGAAGATGTGGCCTTTTAACTTTGGGCCTCTGTTTTGCGTCACTCATCCTCTCATTCAGTCATGGCCTCCTGCCTCTTTCTCAAACTTGCCAGTAATGCTCCTTCCTTGGGATCTATTCACTTTCTGTTTTCCTTGAATGCTCCTTGCCAGATACTATTCTCATTCCCTTTAGATCTTTACTCAATGTCACCTTCTCACCGTGGCCTTCCTTGGCAGCTCTATTTAAAATTGAACTGTTCTCTAATCACTTCCTATTCCTTTCCTGGTTTAATTTCTCCCTTCAGCACTTATTATGAATATATTATAATCTGTGCTTAGTTATCTTGCTTATCATTACTCCCTAATTTTATAGAGAGCACAGAGTCTTGTCCATTTTATTCCCTACCATAGCCCAAAACCTAGAATAGTGCTTGACACGTAGGGAGGCATTCAATAACTGTGACTGCCTGATTGACTGAATAAATGAATGATGTTCCCCGACTCACTTCCATGGTATCAGCCCTGACAGAACGACAAAAGCAAAATACTACAGCTTGACTAGATTCCTGGGTTTGAAAGATTTCCTGGTTAGAAGGACTATAGCATAAAACTCAATGCTCCACAATCACTTTGTGAAAAATATAGTTTTGTGGTCTTATGTCTGGATATTTTGATGCAGTAGGGTTTAAGAATCCACATCTTCTTCAAATGATTTTAATTTTTTAAAATTATTTATTATTATTTATGCCTACAGCGCCTGGTCTTCTAGGTGTTCTCCCACCCAAGTACTAACCAGGCCCAACCCTGCTTAGCTTCCAAGATCAGACATCAGGCTTGTTGAGGGTAGCATAGCCATTGACCATGGTCGGTGGCTCCACAGGGCGTGAACACAGGACCTTCTGCGTGTAAAGCAGACATGCTAACTGCTATACTATGGAACCATGTCCGTGATTTTAATTCTTAAACAGATTTTGAGACCCATTATCCTAGAGGATAGTTTCTTATTAGTCTAACAAATATTTATTAAGCATATTCTGTATCCCGAAAGTATGCCAGAAAATGGCCCCAGCCTGATGCCTGGTAGGAGAGACAGATGTATAAAACGATACTCGTAATATAGTAGTATAATTAATGCTTTCTTGAGGCATCTGTTAATTGCAGGAGTTGCAGAAGACAAAGGAGGGATATATCTGGAGTGGCCAAGAAAGAATTTTCAGAGAAAATGACTCCTGGTAAAAAGGAAGTGACAAGGCAGGTAAAGGACAAGGGAAAACAGCTTGGCTTCTGAGTTCAAGGCAACTGCTAGGTTCCTGATACCTGTTTTCAATATCTCAGAGTCCAGAGTCATGCCTTCCCCAGTGAAAAGGGCAGTTAGGCAACCTTCCGTTTTCCCAAGATGCACCTACATTTCTTTTCATAGCCCTCTGTTATAAGTGTCTAGGATTCTAATTGTCTCTGAGATCATAAAAATACATTTCTGTCTTGTTTATCTAGTTTTCCTTTTAAAGGGGTATAATAAAGGCCTCTCTTAATATGGAGTAACTGATTATTTTTGATAAACTCTTCTCTGGGATATTCGCATTTCAACAAAAGTGAGGCAGGGGCAAGGGAAGCAAAAGAAAAAATAAACAAATGGGAGTACATTAAACTAACGAACTTTGCACAGTGAAGGAAATCATCAGCAAAATGAAAAGACAGTCTACTGAGTGGGAGAAGATATTCACAATGATATATCTGATAAGGAGCTAACATCTGAAATATATAAAGAACTCATACAACTTAACACTAAAAAAGCAAACAATCTGACTAAAAAAATGGGCAGAGAACCTGAGTAGACATTTCTTCAAAGAGGACATATAGATGGCCAATAGACATGTGAAATATGTTCAACATCACTATCATTAGGGAAATGCTAATTAAAACCACAACGAGATATCTTCATACCTGTCAGAATGACAATCATCGATAAATCAACAAGCAACAAGTGCTGGTGAGGAGGCGGAGAAAAGGGAACTCTTGTATATCGGTGGGATTGTAAACTGGTACAGCTACTGTGGAAAACAGTATGGAGGTTTCTCAAAAAATCAAAAATAGAACTACCTTTTGACTCAGCATTTACACCCCTGGGTATTTATCCAAAGAAACCCAAATTACTAATTTGAAAAGACTTGCATCCCTATGTTCATAGCAGCATTATTTACAGTAGCCAAGATATGGAAGTAACCTAAGTGTCCATCAATAGATGACTGGATAAAAAAAAAAAAAGGTCTGTATGTATAATGGAATAGTACTCAGCCATAAAAAAGAATGAAATCTTGCCATCTGCAACAATATGAATGGACCTAAAGGGCATTATGCTAAATGAAGAATGGGTGAATAGGGAGAAGGAATTAAGAAGTACAGATTGCTATTTATAAAAACAGCCATGGGAATATAAAGTATAGCATAGAGAATATAGTCAATAATATTGTAATAACTATGTGTGGTGTCAGATGGGTACTAGAATTATCAGAGTGATCACTTCATAAGTTATATAGAGGTCTAATCACTATGTTGCATACCTGAAACTAATATAATATTGTATCTCAACTGTAATTGAAAAATTAAAAAATTAAAATAAAAAAAATATTAAATAAACAAACAAAAACCAAAAGTGAGGCATTAGCAACAAGCCATCAGGGAGATATTCTTTTAGGCTGAACCCCTAATTTTCCTGAGGTCACTTTACATGGGGAAGATCTTGTGGTTGGTACTAAAATTGATCTCTGGTGCATCTCATCTCAGTATTGGGGGAAATGGCAACCACTCTTCCAAGCTTTGATATAAGCATAGAGTACTATGTTTTTCCCATTTCTATTAGGAAACTCTTTGGTGACTGAGCATCTAGCCAGTCTCTGACATATGATGTATCAGGTAGCGGGTTCATTCTTTTTGAGACAATGGACACACTGCTGACTAGTCCCAACCTGATCAAGTTCAAGAATGTGCTTTTATAAAACACTACTAAACAGATTTTCTAAATGGGAAAGTTTGCTTATGATGATTCTGGAAGGTTCTATACAGATCAAGAGGGAAGCCTTTTCAGGCAAAGATAAATGTTCTCCCAACTAGATGATTGAAGTACAACATGCTGCCCACTGGTAGTGAATAGTCATTACTGATGGCACAGATAAATACTACTCTGTATTAACTCAACTTTGAAATGTCAACTGGGAACTGAAACTCTTCTGTCAATCGGTTTCCTTTCTTCTCTCCTTCCAAAGTCTCTAAAGATGGGTGAAAATCTTGCCCTGAAAGTGTATATCCAAAGATCTAATTATACCATCAGCAATTCAGTTTGTGGTAAAGTATTTGTTTCTTTGACTCTCCAAAGACCTCCCCTTTAATCTACTGTGGAACCAGAAACAAAGGGTTCTTTCAACAGCCCTGCGAATTAAGCAGAGCAAACATTTGACCAAAAATAAATTTAGGAAAGTCTTCTTATATAAGAGTTATAAATAATCTCACAATCTTAGCCCTTAAACTCTCATACTCTATGATTGTATGATAGATTTAGTGAGGAATGGCTCCAGTTCTCCAATCTACCCCTTGTATCTGGATTGGCCTTGTGCCTTGTTTTGGCCAACAGAATATGGCAGAGACCTGCAAGTTTCACTTTCTCTCAAACCCTGCTGCAAAAGTCAGGTAGAGGATAGGAGATAAAATGGAGAACAGTTTTCCTAGCTGAGGCCTTCCTAGAAAAGCCAGCCCACCAATGTCTCCAGAGCCTGGCATAGATCAGCAGAACAGCCCAGCTGACCGGCAGATTTTTGGAGTTGTTTGTTACTTAGCAATAGCTAACTGACAGAAGATATGTCAATTATGTTTTCTTTTGATTGTAAATAAGAAAAAAACTTGATCAGAGAGGCTTAGAAAACAGGAATTTATTAGTCTTGTATAACAAAAAGGTAGAATTAGGTACAGGGCTGGTATAATGCTTTGGAATGACATAAATGACCTATGTATCACATCTTCCACTCCTCCAGCTTTAGTGTGTTGGCTTTCACTCTCTCACTGGTAACTACATGGTTACAAGCTGGCTGGTTCATCTCCAAAATCATAATGGTGTTCAAAGCAGTTCGAAGAAGGAAAGAGAAAGAGCAAAAGGGTGCAACAGCTGTCCCTTTTTACCAGAGAAGTAAATGTGTTTCATTTGAACAGATTTCTGCTTCTGTGTCATTGGACCGAACCAGGTTACGTGGTTATCCTTTGGCTGGAAGGTGTTTAGGAAGAAGGAAGTTATGTCTGCCACAGGGAGGAAACAGACAATGATTAATTGATGGACTATCCCTCTTGGGGGTTATTTTTTCAGGGAAAGCCTCACCGAGGTAGTAACTGAGTTTGACAAAGGGCTTCTCAGTAGACAAGATGGGAAGGGCATTCTGTTAGGGAGAGCTGCAAATACCAAGATACTTAGTAATGAAAGAATGTACCTATTTCAGATTCAGAAGCTGTAACTGAGCCCTACAGAAGGACAGGTATTTGCCAAAGGTAATAAAGCTAGAGATCAAATGAGCAAAGGACATCTTCAGATCTGTAGTCTAGGGTCTTACCACACCTTGCAAAAGTAGAAGCAATTCATATGATGTCAGAGTCTCTTGCACATATCCCTTTATCACATTGAAATATAGCCATCTTTTTACTAAAGAATAGACCTGAAGGCTGAGTTATTATTAGTTTGTGGGCTTGTGCACATTACTTAACCTTTTGGCCTTAGTTTTCACCAAGAGTACCGCTAACGGCATCACTCAGTTAGAAACATCACCTCTGATTCACTCTTTGTGAGATTTCCCATATCTGATAAGTTGCAGAAATCTATTCATTTTACATCAATAATATCTTACATTTATCTCACTGATAGCAGCCAGTTAGAGCTTTCATTACCTCTCAAAGATTGTGTAAGAACCAAAATATCTACCTGTTTCCTAGGACCCCTCAAATCCATCCTGCATCTGAATTTTGTAAGGCTCTTTCTAAAGCTTAGTTAAGCCAGGCACTGTCCAGCTCAAGATCCTCTCTCTCACCACTGCCTGTCTAAATATAAATGCCTGAAAGTAACCCCAGACACCTTTATAACTTTTCCTTTAGAGAGACCCCACACCCACATTTGCCTGAAAAAATCCAGTTTAAGCCTCTTGTCTTCATATTCAGTTCAGTTTAGCATTCATCCTGCCCCCTTTTCCTCTCGAACTGAACCAGTTTGGATGGTAAACTACATGATCACTCTCTATACCTTTAACGATTTCCTGCTGTGGCCTTTGTCATCTTCTGAAAGTACTAATCTTATTTTTTTAAAGGACTGATATATACATATCATACTGATATATACATCCTTCTCAATGCTTGAGCTTCCCTCTTATAAGATTTAAAATGAAATGTGTATTTGCATGTTGAGGCAGAGTGAGAGGTGTTAACCAGCAAGCATGAAGCAATTTTAAACTTTTATCCCACTGATAGAGATGGGGCACTAGTTTATTTCTTATTTAAATTTTGTGATTGTTTCTACATTTGCTACTTATAGTCCACACGGCTCCTGTTGTTGGTAGATGTAAAGAAGGGCTTTGCGATTCTTGGCTAAAGGAAGCGTGATGATTCTCTCACTTCTTTTGGGGGTTGACAAAGGAGACAAATCGATAGAAGCAGTGGAGGGAAAGGCGGATTGGTCCTGGGCCCTCTTGGGTGGCAGACACAAGTTTGCTCTGCAGGTTTACCTAAGAGATTTGTACTGGCAGGAACCCTCACTCTACAATTTCTCCTACTTGAAGAGACAGATCTACTGGAACATCTCTGTCTCAAGTCATGGAGCATGAAGAGCATCCAAGAAGAGTTTCGGGACCCTGCGTTGTTAGAACACTAAATATCTCTCCCCGAGGAGGCCTGTTGTTACACATGGTACTTGGGATCTTATTAATTAACCCCTGCTAATTTTCTCAGCAATATTATGGATCATGAAGGCCTAGCTATATTTTATCATTATACAAAATACAAACTGTGTTTCTAGTTCCACATAACTGACTCACATTCATACCTGAGTATTGCCTGTTCCAGCAGTGGGGCGAAGAAACTCTAGGTGAACATGTGACAGTCCCTCAGGGCAGTCTATCTTTGCAGAGAGGTGGATGCCCCCACCTCAGCAGATAAGCTGGAGACATTTTAAAATTATTTCTATAGGACATATTTGAAAAATGGCCAGGAGGAATCAGAGTCATACGTGGTATTGAAGATCATCCTGGATTAGAAAATTAAGCATGGATGTACGAAAACGAAAAATAAATGTTACTGGTCATTATCTGATAAGAAACCCCTGCTTTTTCCTACTCCTGGCATCTTTACTTATGTCCACATATATGTATGCATGTATGTATGTATGTATGTATGTATGCATTTAAAGTGAAAGGACTCAGGGCAGACAGAAAACAGATACATAGGAAAGAGGATTCACTAAAGATAACATTTTTCTAATTTCGAAAGATATAATAAGGTTGAAATATGCCTTTCAAAACTAGCGATATGCACAAATTATCACCTTGAATGCGTTATGGGCGCTTGGGGATTTTTTGTCCATTTAATATTTTTTGAAGTTTAATATCTCAGCAGTGAAAGAAAACAGAAGCAGCTAATTCTGAATCTAAGGGTTTTTTTCCTGACCCCTTAGTACCTTGGCATAATAGGGTGGGTGAGTTCAGGCCTGGGTAAGGTCGTAACTCCTTGTTTCCTGCCTTTTGTTAGTTTTAGTCTGACACTTAAACATACTTCATTGTGGACTTCTGTGTGAGAATGCTTTTGATTTTTTTTTTTTTCCACTCCCAAGGAATGCCAGCTAAGAGAAGGAGAAAAATAGAATAAAGTTCTCATCATATGTGATAATGTGTCTTAAGAAGTGATGTGGTGCCTTTTTTTATTTTTAATCTAAGAGCTAGACTGGTGACATTGCAATGCCCTTCTCTCTGAGGGTATCTGACCTTCATTCTTAGGAGAAAAGTGTACTGCCAGTCTGTCAAAGTGTGCATATCTCCTTGAGAAACTCACACTGCATGGGCAATGAGCCACGAGACTCCTGGGGCTACAGCCTGTCCTCGTGGATGGAGACTGAGCCTGGGGTACTTGCGTTTAGAAAAGTGAGAACTTTTCCCATTCCAGGAAATGGAATAGACAGCCCTACTAAATACACACATCTTCTGGGTGTGTGTGTTTGGGGCTAGGGTGGGGAAGCTCTTGAAATGAAATGGCCCAATGAAATGCTTTATCGGCTTAGTAAACCCTTTACTTGAGCCAGTTGACCCAGTTACCTGGTCAGTCATTTCAGTGGATCATCAGTTGACTATGACTAATGGGCCATTCGATTTTTTGCTTAATGTGGTCTGCTCAGCTGCCTTTATGGGGAAATGCTCCTATTTCTACTTGAATGAATGGGACCGTGTCTGGGGGGATGATACATAGGCCTCAGCTAGGGACAATGATGGAAAAGCAAATAACAGGCAGGGGTGAGTAATAGTGATTAAAAGAGTTAAGCAATACAGTTAACACTGTGCCCTTATGACCACATGTTTAATAGAGTGTGATACCGTACTTGTGATGCAGAAGCCTATAAACTCAGAATTACTGAATGGAAAATATATTGGCCACAATATATCAGTCATATTTAACACATGTACATGTGTTTAATGTACATGCATATGTCTATATTACACATATTTATATACTAGAAACCATCTGCTTTAAAGGACTCTATTGTATTATTCTGTTGGTGTTTTCATTTAGTGTTATTATCTTAACAGATATATTCATTTCACTTTCATATTGCCTTACAAATATTACATTAAGCTGTTTAATAAAAAACATTCTTTATATTCTATTAACACACACCCAGCCTATGCTATTTGGTAGTTTATGCCCAGATACATTAAATTAAGATATTCTGTTATCCTGTTAAAGTATAATTTTCAAAAAGGTGAAGTCATGACTCATACAAATAGAAAATGAATGCATGTCAAAGATTTTATTCAACTTATTGATAAATGAGAGAACCAGTAAGATGTTAAAACAGGTCCAAATGAGAATTTGACTTACTGGGATTTATATAATTCATTTGTGTTTCTGTGAGCAGGAATCATTCACACTATTACTCATTTTCTACAAATTAATAGCCACCCCTACAGAATTTAAAAATAGCCAAGAAGTGATTTAAAAAATTATTTCCAAGTCTTGGATAAATTTTCCTGACAAGAGTTTTTATTGCTTTACTCATTTATCTGAGTATTTTTCAGGGTCTGTTATGAGCGTGTGTTAGAGACTGGTATACACAGGTGAACATGAGAAGGTGTCTGCTCTTTAGGAGCTAAAAATTTAGAGGAGAAGGATGTACTCAGATAAGTAGAGTTTGTTTGATAAATGCCAACAGAATCTTAAATGAATAGTTCTCTTATGGAAGGGCATTCATAATTCCACAGAAGAAAGAAATATTGTTTGAGCAGAGTCTTGCTGGTTGAAAAGCTCACCAGGAAGAAAAAGAAAGATGATGTTTGGGGGTTGAAAACCAAGCTTTCCCATTCTACCTAGAGGGGATAGAATATGAAAAGGCTCCAGGGGTGAAAAAGCAAGGCACATTCATGGAAACTGCAAGTATCAACAAAAGACCAGGGCACTGGGGAGGGGTGTGGCTGGGAGGTAAAGCTCCTGAGACAGGAAAAGCAGACTTAACTGATAAACCACATTAGTTCTGATTTTTAAGCAGGTGAGAGCTAATAACTTCAGTATTTCAGTGCTACTCTGAAACAATGTAAATTCGTATTAGGAAAATCAGTTAAAATGCTTTTAGGATAGCCCAGGGAGGAAGAGGATCCGGGCTCCAACTGCCCTACCCCTGTAAACATTGTAACAAGTTGACATGCCAAATGATGTTTGTTTCTAGAAAAGGGGCTTCCCTTTTCTTCTGCCTCTTTTCTTCGCCCCCAATCTTTTCCCTTTCTCTGCCCTCCTTCTTTCTTTTATGTGTCCCTCCCTCCACATTTTCTTTCTTCCCTCCTTTTTCTCTTTCTTTGTGACCCTATTTCCCCGAAGCTTAGTGCTCTCGGAAACACCTGCTCCCCGGGCAAAGTACTGCGATCTCTCTTGGAGAATCAGACTAATTCTGGGGAGTGCTCTGATTTTCGAGACAGTGTTGCACAAACACTGACACATTCCTGCTCTTCCATTCCCTTAAAATCAATTGCTAAAGCACCATGACATCATCCTAAGAAACGTAAAATACCTGCTGTTTTCTGCTTTGTAATTATTACATGCCAGTTCAGGTTTCCTGATCCTTCTCAGGATTGGAAACTTTTGCTTCCAATGACAAGGCACTTACAGGTCACCTCCCAAGATGGGTTATTTCCACAGATGGCTAATTTGGTCCATTTGTCTTGACTCGTGCTAATTTCCTCTCTAGGGGGTGAGATTTTTCTGACAATATTAATTTTTTTAAAAAGTAATTGTAGTGGGGAAAGATGGAGGAGGGGGTGAGAAACTTCCTATGAAACTTCTAATATTCTAAATTTATTACAGTTCCATCAGAACTCCCAACTCATCCAATGAGTGATTTTATCCGAGTATCTGGATATATTTAACCCAGTTAACACAATTCACATTAAAATGTGAAATGATCAATAACCAACCCATCTAACCTTTATTTTTCTTTTCAAAAATAGATTCTTAACCAGAAAGAATCTCAAATTGAGCAAATTTGCAGTATTAAGAAAATAAAGCAGCTTTTCAGAAAGGTGTTTGATTAATTAGTATCCACTGTACCTAAAAATAAAGTCGTTATTCACCCTAGGACAAGAAAAGAATACTGAGCTGGTCTAGAACAACAACCTCGTGGTTCTGATCACTGTGGAATTATTGGCCATGCCATGACCATTCTAGGCGCAGCTTGAAATGAGGAAGTTCGAATAGAGTAAGGATAAAGTTGAGCTGTGAAAAATTAGAAAGCTACTATCATATTATTCCTTTTCAAATATGACAATAAGAAAAAAAAAAACTAGCTGAAGAAATAAAGCTATGCAGGTAACACAGGCTCATGATGAAAAACAAACATCCTAAATCCAACAAAAGTAAACCATAATGATACAGTGTTCGACTGTACAATGTCTTAAAAGGTAATAATGGAAGTTACCCTCTCCACCGTCAAGATCCAGTCCCACTCATTTCTCAGAGGTAATTAGTGTTAATTTCTTGTATATCTTTCCAAAAATGTTCTTAGGGCATTGCATTAGTTAAGGTTCTTTTGGTTTCAGGCCACAAAAATAAACTCCGGCTGACTTAAGCCACAAAAAAGAATTTACTGGAAAGATGTTGGGGTATTTTGCGGAATTGAAGCAGGATTAAATCCCTAAATCTTTGGAAAGGGTAGGTTAAAGGAAAGTTATGAGACATCCCAGCACCATATGTCAGACGACTGATATTAATGTGACTTGGCTACAAAGATTCCCAGCCTCTAGTACTTCCGTTTTGAATTTCAAGTATGATTGGCCAAGTCCTATTGTGCCAGTTATCTGTAGTGTGGCTGAATGTGTTGGGGGAAGAAGGGTTAGGAGGTGGGCAAATCTCATAGTGTGGAAAGCTGGGGAAATTTTCTGGACACGTTAAATGGTAGCTTGCGGGACAGCAACCCCATTAAGTAATGTGTTGCATGTAAGTTTGTTTAAATTTACTTACATAGAATACACATGCTTACACTGTATATACTTGGTTCTAAGATAGATATCTTGCACATTTTAATTATTTATGAAATCTCTCCAGTTTGGCATTCTAGTAACTTCTGTATGAGTGGAAAAATTACTGTTTGTTCCCGAGGCAGGTGTGAGTTACAGGCATATTGAAATTGCATACCTGGAACTATCTTTAGAAATTCCTACAATAAAAAATTTGGTACCTGAAGTTACTTTCATAAAAAAGCCTCTTGACCATTACAATTAAATTCAACTTTATGTAAACACTAGAGATCTTATTTTAGGGGCAAAGTACAAAGCTAGGTGCTGAGGATTAGAATAAAATGAAGACTCTGTTTTTGCTCTCAAGATAATTACAAACAGACACCTTGAACTTTTAGCCTCTGAACTGTGAGAGAATAAATTTAAGTTCTCTTAAAGCGCCATGTTTATGGTAATTTGTTACAGCAGTCCTAGAAAACATATACCTTGGAAGAGGTCATATAGTGCTTTAAAAGTACCAAGCATAATGAGGTATATTGGATCTTTTTTGAGATCTGGTTTTGGTGGCAAAACGTTCAGCAAATGTCTAAAGCTGTGGATCTTTAGCAATTTAATTCACTAAATATAGCCTGAGTTTCTGTTAAGTACATGGCTGATGGGATTTCTCCTTCTGGCTAAGATGGAGTAAAAGGAAATATGTTTACCTGATAACCAAAAAAAAAAAAAAAAAAAAAAATCAGGCAAAATATATGAAAAAATTAGTTTTTAAGACATTAGTCATCGGTAAAGCAGGACAAAGATACCTAAAGGATAGAAAACAAGTGTGATGGGCCCTATGATTGTCCCAGTTTACTGTTTTGAGAGAGTCTTCAGGCTGAGATTCATGGAGGGAAAACCCAGGCAGAGCTTGGTGGATAATCTGAGCAGAGGAGAGAGAGCTGGCTCTGGGAAGAACTGAAGTATTAAGAGGACAGAGTACTGAAAGAGAAAGGGATATATGCATGATAATCATGCATATCGATATGTATAGCTCTAGTACATTAATTTTCATCAAATGCTGAATAGTCTTATTCAATGTACAGTTCTTTACAGTAATTCATCAAGGTTTAGAACTTCTATCTGGAAAACCTGTTGCATACACTACATGTTTTTTACATTATTTCTACTTTTTACATTATTTACATTATTCCTATTTGATGTTTTAGTTGGTATGACACTTGGATGGTTGGCTGCATTATTTATATGTACTTTTTACATTATATACCAATGTACCCTACTCTGATACATACAATACACAAAATAAGATCCTTTAGAACAGTAATGCATGAGACATGCAAAGTTGGATTTACACACTGGATCCCAGGATGTGATTGACTGGAGGTAAAAAAAAGCTGGGCTAGGCATGTAGGGTAAGCCATCATTGTAATGGATAAGAACTGTTCCTCTGGACATGTTCAGTCTCTCACAGCCCCTGCATGCTAGAGAGGACTCTGGCCCCTTAATTTCTACAATCTGAGAAGGGTCTGACCAATCCTTCTGGAATTTGTAATGGAGGACCACAGCATGACTATAGCAGAACAGGACCTGAAAGCTGAGAGGAGGGTAAGTATTAGCAATAGACAGTCCATCAATGATCATAATAAAGCGATGAAGTGGTGAAGAGAGGAAGAAAGAGTAAATGTCTGTAGGACAGGAGATTTAGAAGAGAATATGCTCTTATTATTTAGAAGAAAATGCCTTGGGAGTGGCTTCCATGCTTAAACTAGTGAATGAATGAGAGCAGAAAATGGATTTTTTTTTTTTCTTAAAGTATTACTGGAGACTCTCTGTTCTCTTCAAAGTGTTAAAAATACAAATAAAGAATTTAGGTTATTTTGACAATTCTTGTTTTTGCATAAACTGTGGCCATTTAACTGTTTTCTAAGCCTGAATTCATAGACATACATAAAATAGTCTGTCTTAGGACTTCAGAAAAACTTTAGTCCTTACTGTTTAATCGGGACTTATAGTTCCCTTACTGTGGGACTTTAGAAAACATTTAATCCTGCTTCAAGTGACATATTAAAGACAGAATTATAAGAATTTAGATTGTCAGGGTATTCTCATCTACCTCTTTCTTCTGTAAAGTCACATTTAATCAGATTGGTCTTTTCTCAACTCTTTGAATTAATGAAGTTTTCTCGCTATGTCTTCCACTTCCTACTAGACTTTCTCATTGATTTATTGCTTCTGCCTCTTTAGATTCCTAAGCCAAAGCTCTCAGATAAGGTTTCTAATGCTCAAATACCAAGCCACAAGTTCTTTAGTTTGGTTCAGTTACTCTAAGATGGATCTGTCTGCAGGATGGCTGACATTCAAATGTTCAGAATGGACACATAGAGAAAGACTGAAGGGCATCTCACCTGAACCAATTGGAAAGGGAGAAATGAACTTATTTGAGCCTGGTGATAATGAGTATGCTGTCTTCCTTCTATGAAAATTTGGTCCTGAAAGTCATTTTCAACTAGGTTTTCCAAGATCCCTTATACATGCAGGTGGAGCAGTATTAAAACATTATTTATATTAGTAATTCAGTGTTATCTCTCATAACTAATATGCTGCAAATATTAAGCTGGGGAGCAGCTGTGTAGCTGCTCATATCTGAAATAAACAAAGAGCTAGTGTCTGTGAAAAGAAAGAGCTCAATTCATAACAAAATTGCATATATTTCTAATATAGGAAATCTAGTTGCTTTGCAAAGTTCTCTCCAGGACAGTGGGAGATGTTATTTTACACACTCAGCATTCACCAGTTTTAATTTTCCAAATAGAACCTATTTCAAATATTTTAGGGATTTGGTTCTGTTTTGTTTTTACTTTCCTTAAATTGGATGGCCGTAGATTGCCTTCTGGAAGTCAAGCTCTTGATTGACAGCTGAGCTCAGGTCTGAGCAATCAGAAGGCATCAAGTAAAGTTGCAGACAGGAAGAAAGAGAGGAACATCAGGTAGAAAACAGGCCGGGGCCCTGGGCCTGGGAGTCTTGCCACATGTCAGAAGTGAGATTTTAGGAGGCTGAAGATGAGGTGGATGAGAGCCAGAGAGATAAATGATGGCGGGGGGTTGTGAGGGAGACAGAGTAGTCGGGAGAGGGGCATATGGAATGTTGGAACTGTATGGGGCAAGACAGACGTTTTCTGTTGAGGTCTGCATGCAGAAAACTTGCCAAGGCTCAGTCCTAAACTTAAGAAACCAGGTTGATTGAAGGAAAAACTATGAAGGAGGCAGGAGTTGTTTCCAACATTCTGCCATTAGTTTTCAACACTCTGTAGCTCTTTTGGCAGAGATTCTCTCCATTCAGGTGTTCAGACTCCCACCCTTCTTTCCCCTGAACTGCAGCGTACAGGGTCACCCACATTGGAGTAATCACTGGACAACCTTCCTATTCCAAACTTTTCTTCCCAGTTTTTCTGCCTCCCCATTATCTGTTTCCCCATTGTCTATGCCCTTGATTCCTGCTGGAGCAAATTTGACAATTCACTGGAGCCAGGGTGTCGATGACCGATATTGTCTCAGTGTTTCCTCCCTCTTTGTATTCTTCCTAACACAGTAAAGAGGGAATTCCAGTGGAATTGGGCAGGAAAGAGGCAGTTCCTTGATTCCTTCAGATTATAACTTACTGTTTTGCCTATGAGTAAGGGCCAACACTGAGAGTGTGAACTTGGCTGCTAGAGTAGCTGTGGCTTAGGAAAAATAGAAGGAAAGATGGAGATTACTTGGGGGAGATTCAATCAGAAGCTTGATAGAGAAAGAAGACATGTGGGGTCAGGGCGGGAGCTAGGTTAGTGAGTATCTATAGGCCAGTTTGGGGAGATAAACGTGAAACATTTGAAGGGCCTGGTGAGTGGCTGAGATAATTCCATAAATTCATTTTTTATTTTAAACCATGGCTTGAGCTAATGGATTTGTCTAGGACGGTTTCTCCTTTCTTCTACTCTGTGAGTAAAGCCCAGCCTTCCGTTCTGCTAATGTTCATTGGTTCTGTTCCTGAGACTGGGGATGGAAAAGGTTGCTTAGGTGTCAGCCAAGACACTCCCTCTGTTTGGGGGAGAGGGAGCTGCCAGCCCGACTATCCGCTTCCTGCCAGCTTAAGGAGCTTATGACTCAGATTCAAGCAAAACACTGAGCTGAAGCAAAAAGAGAGGGAGGGAACCTCAGCTCAGATGATGGCTCCAGTGCCAAACTGCATCACTGAAGCAGTCAACTCAGGAACGCATCACACAAGAGGGCTATGTGATTTTGTGTTCATGCTCTGGTTTAAAAACACACATATATTCATGTGTGTGCACGCGCACGCGCGCACACACACACACATTTCTTTTCTCTCTCACACAATTTCTCCCTGAGTTGAAATACTGAGACTATCATACCCTCCTGTAGAAAAAGCTATTCTTGGCAGCTGGAATGATTATTATGCATCTCTCAGGTTCTGTGATAGCAGAAAACTTATCACCAGGTATTACGATTCGGCTGGTGTGTCTAGTTGCCCCTTTGTGCCATGTGTCACCCTAGTTTCCATTCCTCATAGAGGGAAGTGTTGGGGGAAGACTACAGACATTTCTTGGGAATAATACTGAAACTCAGGTGCATGTGTTTCAAAGTTCTCTGTGGTTCTGGTAGTTTCCTGGATATTGTTCTGGTGGCTGAATTGTGCCAGTGTTGACTTGCTGGTCATTTTGGAAGGCAAACTCTACCCCTGAGGAAACATACTGGGTGAATCAAAGAGCTCTCCATTTTTTCTTTTCCTTCCTCCTTTAATTGCTCATGCACATGTCCATTTCCCTCCCTTTCCTCTCCCACTTGTTCCTTTGTGAATAAATGTTTCTTAATCATTTCCTTCCAAGTGTTTTACCTCCATGTACTGAAGAGAAGTGTGTGATCTCTTTGAAGTTCAAAGTACCAACCTATATACTATTGTGATATAGATTACAGTGTGACTCCTTCCTGTATGAGTATATACAGCATGCACAATCTCCCTAATATTCAAATTGATCTATGTCACTACCTTTTAAGAAACCCTAGAAACTCTCAATTGTCAACTGTTTAGGACCAGATACCTTAATGCCCTTTGGTAATCATCCTGATCTGGATCCAGCAGAAGTTTCCTGTTTCATTTCACCTGGCATTACTACTCCTCTTCAAACTGGCTGCACTGGTCTACTTAATCTACTAATCCAAATTAACCACACCTCTCTTTGAAATTTCCTCTTTTAACACCTGTCTAATCCCAGCCATTCTTAAAACTCGGACCCATGTCAGTTAGTTACCTTTATTGGAGGAGAAAGAGGAGGATAAGAATGAGGAGGACAGAAAGAAAGAATAAATGTGTTGAAATTTGAGAGAAAAGAAGCTGGTTGTGATGTGTGGTGTTCCTTGGGGAATTCTGTCATTAGCCTCAGGAATTTATTATAGGTGCCCCCTTCCTCCCTGCAACATTTCTGAGAAGGCCAGGAAATGGGCCTTATCGGTGCATTAAGAACTGTCAATCCCAGTCAGAAAAACACATTACTTTCATTTTAGAGTGGGATTAAGTTTTTCATACTTAATAGTGACAGATACATGGGAAGTCAAATTTGAATAGGAAGGTAGTTTAGTGGGCATGGATATGGTAAAAGTGGAATTAGCTGGAAGAACTAAATGCTGGCTACGATCTATCCTGATAGTTATCGTTTCTATTCTTGAGAATCTCTCTCAGAGGGTTCTCAGGGTTGTACCTCTGAACTTCTGAGGCTCACTAATGCTGTTCTTGTCAGACACTTTTCTTTCTTAAGTATGCTAACACCGTGCATTTGGTTACTATCCAGACAGAGGGCTACTCTGCCTCTCTAAGAGGACTCCGCCTATCTCTTCTTTGATCCATTACCTGTGGGCTTTACTGTTTAATAATATTCCCAGGTATAGGGAGGACTTCTACCCACTGCCCCATAGCTGGTTCTCAATGAGGCCTTAATATTAATCAATTTAATATGTCACTTGTCTCTAGTGGCTTCTCAATAAGTATTTGCTGGTTAATCATTAGTCTGTCTGTTAATTGGGTAGGCTGTTGTAGATTCTTTTGCCTGAGATAGGCAGCCAGGTACTTAAATAGTGGCTGACGTTTTCTGAAAAGCTTCAGTATTCAGATCAAAGATGAAATTGTTGGAGAAGAGGCAATGGGCATGGCACACCTTTTTTCTTTCACTTTAAAAATAGAATTAGATTAAAACTTTATATTTTTATTAATGCAAAGCATTTTAGAGATACCTAAATAAACCATTTCTTATTTTATAGGTAAACTAACGCTCAGATTGATTGCCTTATTTGGATTCAAACAATATGTCAGTGACAAAGCGGGACAGAAATATACATCTTCTAACTTTTAGGTAAGTGGAAATCACCCGATAAAACCAGAATTAAATTATGGAGTCTAACTGAGGACCAAGCTTACTTGTTCTTTGTATTTCCCTATGATCTCCCAGGAACCAACGGAACAACAGCCACCAGAGTGAGACCATTTTATTATTGCTGCCAAACATTTATGTCCCATGTTCTTGATGTTCATTATAAAAGTTAGTAATGAAGTAAACATTGCTATAGTTACCATGGAGTTAGACTAAAATTTCAACATATGTGGCTTGAAGGGATTGATCTAGCCACTTCAGATGTAATTTCCAAGGTAAAGATTGTGGTAAGGGTGACTCCTATGAAGGAGTCAGCTCTTGTGAATATTGTACTTCCAAGCTGCAATGTCATCTCTTACATTTATTCATTCTGGGCTGGGTTAGAGTTTGGAAATATTGTATGATAAGACTGGTTGATACCATGGAGGTAAACACAAAGAGAAACATTAATTTTTTTCTCTCAAGAGGATATAGTGTGTACGAACTACTTTTATAGCAATTTGGGGGGTAAATTTTCTCTTTATCCCCAAATGTGAATCAATTAAAGAAATGTTAATGTTAAATGGTTTGGAGAAATAACTTAACAGTTTCAAGAACAACAGAATTTGTTTAATAATGCTATTTGGTTGGTGCCTTTTATGCAGTTAAAAGCGTTTTCAGATAAGAGTTTTTAAAAGCTAGACTTGGGGGTGGCTCCATAGTGTAGTGGTTAGCACATCTGCTTTACACGCAGAAGGTCCTGGGTTAACTCCCCAGGTGGAGCCACGGACCATACCCCAGGTACGCCAGGCTCCGGGTATGCCAGGCCCTGGGTACGCCAGGCCCCAGGTGCATGCTGTGAGTGTGTGGGAGGAGATGCCCCACCTTCATAGGTCAGGGGTGGAAATGGGGGCAGGGGAAATTAAAGAGGGGGAAAAATTAAAAAATAATAATAATAAAAGCTTGATTTGACTACAGTGAGTAGCCAGAATTACAGGGATACATTCTGTGTCCTTTCAGTTGCTTTTAATATTTCATTCTTTTTAGTGGACTTTTTCTTCGTAATTATGAAAGGCAAAAGAAAGCCATAACCTTATTCACTGTTTTGTTATTAGCCCAGGAAAATGACTATTTGAAATATGTTAGTAATTTTTACTTTGAGTTGGCATTATTTTTTTTGGCGAAGGTAAAGAAGATCTTTTAATTGGCTTTATCGTTGAAGATAACACACTGGAATGGCCAAGAACTCACAATACCAATAAGTGCTTCAAGGAAAATACAAGAACAATGAGGATAATTCCTGTAAGTGATTATAGTTAATTAGATTTCATATAGATTTTTTTCCTCCAAACTTAAGATGTACTGTGTTTCAAATGACCATATTTTCCCCTGTGTCCTAAAAACCTGAATAATAGATTGGCTAATAGGATAAAGTAAAGAAACACAGCTCAATGTACGCCCAACTGACATGTAACCACAATACCACCGGGTGTGAGTCATTTTTGGTATTGTAAGTATTATGTGTGTTTTATGATAACAATTCTAAGACAACACATATTTGTGCAATATTTAGTCTGGGTGGTAAAGAAGATTTAATTATATTTTGTGGGACTTTTTTTTCCTTCTCAAAGAGTAAAGAGTAAAGGATTTGCAGATGGTATGGCTAATTGCAGCAGTGAATATAGTAGTACCTGTTAGAAACAGAATAAATTTTATTATGATAAGAATTTGTTTCTTATAAGTCCTTACTTCACAAAATGATCTAACTCTTGTAACATAAAGACTTTCGGAGAACTTTTTTCCATAACAAAAGCAGATGAAATTGAAAGTATAATAGAATTCTCTGAATATTATAGACTATGTCAATACAAAGGAGGGGTAGGATAAAACTATTTTAGACCTGCAGACAAGCCTGAATCAAAAAGGAAACATGAAAGTATTTTGTAATCATTATTCTTATTTTTCTATAATATCTAGATCCTTGATATTTAAAGTGTGACCCATGAACTGGACACATCCACATCTCCTAGAAGCTTGTTAGAAATGCAGAATTTCAGCTCCTATTGTAGAAATTGAATTGCATTTTAACAAGATCTCCAGGTAATTCATAGTGTACTAAGTTTTGAGAATTCTGATGTATAGAGCCTTTTCCCCCCTATAAATGCCTATGGAGGTAAGCATATGAATTTCTCTGTTTGATAGTGTAGTAAAGTGAAAGATCCCTCTCTTTCCTGCAGGAGGAAAGACAGATTTCACGGCATCAGGGTAGAACTACTAGCAACAGTCCAGATGGCAAAAAGGAGTCCTTTTCTATAACTGTGGTGACTTTTGTAACATAAGCCACATTTTGAAGGAGTCAGATGTGCCTTAACACCATCATGCTGAGGTTATATATTTATTTATTTTCACAAAGAGCAGAGTCAAGTTCGTATTCAGAGGAACTTGTTTTCTCATGTTAGATGAGACTGTTGTTTCTGGTAAATGTTAAATTTCCCTTTGACAAGATGTGCTCATATCTTAGGTAGTTAGTGAGGAAATTAATTGCTGCACTTCACAGTCAAGAGCCTAGAGTGGATTCACACATTCTACACTCTTCCCTGGTCTTGGGACTAGAGCCAATTTCTACCCTTTAGGGGTCTGTCAGGGGCAGTATCTTGGGTTTAACTGAGTTAAGTAGACAGTGAAAGGGACTAAGAAATTCTCCAAATTTTGTAGGGAGTGACGAGTTTTCTCAGGTACTGAGTGGGTTTAAAGATAATGGGTTGTGAGAGCAAGATGGAGAAATTGAGGAAGGAGAGAGGTCATGAGAGAACATTCAAAAGGGTCTTCCTCTATTGTGGTTCTCAACTTTCACTACACATTAGAATCACCTGGGAAGCTTTTAAAACTTTTGCTTCTTGGGCTACACCTTGACCAATAACAGAATCACTGGTGGGATCTAAGTATCAGTATTTTGTTTTTTTAATCTTCAATCATTCCATTTTGTGACTAAGGTTTAGAACCATCGAAAGTCTAAGTTTGTAAAGGTTCCTTCCCTTCTGTGGTATGTTTTGTGTAGGGAAAGCTAGTAGGCAAGAAAAGTTCCAGCATATTGATCATTTGAAGAAAGCTCAAGGGGTGAATGAAACATAAGGCTTTCTTTTGGGATCACTAGGCAAAATATGCTCAGCCACAAGGTATGGTGTGACTAAATTCCTCTTGGTAGTGTTTTCTGCTCCCTCTTCTGAACTCTTACAATCTCGCAAGAAACACTGCTGGCTGAGTGTGGTAGCCAACTTCTAAGGTGGCCCGCAGTGGTACTTGTCTCCTGATAGTCATACTCTAGGGTAGTCCTTTCCCACGTTGACTCACTCAGGGCTGGCCTGTGTGACCAACAGAATATGGTAGAAGTGAAGGTGTAAGAAATCCAAGACCGGGTCATAAAAGGTAGTATAGCTTTTGCTTTATTATCTTGGATCTCTCACTCCACTAGAAGCCAGCTACCATGTTGTGAGGACACTAAAGAAGTCCCATGGAAATGAACCAACTTGCCAGCTCTTTGAATGGGTCACCTTAGAAATGGATCATCTAGTGTAACTGAGTCTTCAGATAACTGCAGCCCCAGCTGACATTGACTAAAACCTCATGAGAGACCTTGAGCCAGAACTGCCCAACTTAGCTGCTTCCAAAATCCTGGCCTACAAAAACCATGAGAGATATTTAGAGATTACTGCTTTTTTAAGCTACTAAATTTTGGAATGGTTTGGTATGCAACAATAAATAATACAGCAGGGCTCATCTAAACTCTGTTACTCATTAAAGCAGTTAGTTCGGGGGCACAGTTATAGATGATTTCTAGACCATGACAACAGAGCTGGATATTTTAGCAACGAGTTGCATTCAGTTCTACATTAAATTATACTGACTACTTTATAAGCCAAATATTAATGTTTGTGGCAAAATTAGTGATGTCATTAAAACCTGAGCTTTTCATTAGGTCTTAACAAGTAGCTAGATAACATTTGCTATATAGATCAGCACTGTTGAATAGAACTTTCAGCACTTATGAAAATGTCCTGTACTTGTACTGTCCAATATAGTAGCCACTAGGTATAGTTGACTACTGCAACAGAGGGGCTGAATTTTTACTTTTACATAATTTTAAATTGTGACTACCATTTGACAGAACAGTTCTTTGGAAAGAAGATAGAGATGGCAAAAATATCATGCCCTAGTCTGTAAGCTGTGAAATGAGAATAGATGGAAAACTCAGTAAGGGGAGCAGTTCGTCTTTGTTTATTCAATTAAAATGCATCCCCACCCTTTTAACCCCTAAATACATATCTCTTGGAGTGAACAATGACAAACCACAAAGAAGCAGATCATAAGAGATTGTGTATATCTAAGATGTAATTGATTTCAGGATTTGTAACAACAAAGAAGGTTATACTGAAATTTGAGAGGAATTTTGAGATGTTATCAAACACAATTGTCTGTGTGGTGCCTGTTGAGCTGCTTTCCAGAAAGTTATTGGCTCTGCCATCTACCATCTTATTGCCTCTGATTAATCTTTTGCTCAGGAAGATTTCCAAGTAATGTCCTGCCAATATAAACTATTTACAGTGTTTATAATCTGAAGATTTTGTTGTTGTTGTTGTTGTTGTTTGTTTATAGTGGTGTAAAGATGATGATGATGACTATTAAATATCAATTATTGTGTTTGAATCAAATTAATTTATTAAGTTTTCTTAGTATCCTGGATTTTTTTTTTCTTAATTAATCAGAGCAAAAAAAATCAAAATCAGGGCACTGGAAATAAATTAATAGAAACTTCCAGCCCCTTTTTTGTTCTCTGCCTTATTCAACCTTTTTAAACATCTTATTTGTGGGAAATTGTAGGTGAAATAAATTTTGAAGCCTAAATTGTATTTAAAATACACATGAAATAATCCTATTTTATGATCATCTAATTATATTTTAATAGTCAATATAATGAGAACTTATTGTTAAAGTTCTGGTGGTTGTTAAATTGTTAAAATTATTGGTGGCGGCCATGTTTTTTGAAAAAGTGAGTATATTTTTGTCATATAGGTATCTAATGAATAGTATTTCTTAATTTATCTGCTTTCTTATTCTGGATATTTGTTTATGCCAACATCATACTTTTTCAATTGTTTATTATTAAAGAGGTAAAATATGATTCTCTTTTTGAAAAAGAAAATCAGACACAGAATTAAAAGAAACAAAAACTCACCCCAAATCCTACCCATCTGAATTATGTTTACACACACATTTTTATAAAAATGAGTTTGTATTATGCATGCTACTTTGAAATTTTTTTTTAACTTTACAATAAAAACTAACGTATTTTCATGCGATTAACTGTCCTATAATTATTTTATACAATACTGAAATTGATAGTTACTTATAATTATCAAGTCTTTTTAGTGTTTGATGTACATTTTAGGCAAAATGGAGAAAATAATAGATATAAAAGTTGGATATGCACAGATGTTCCATTTAAATCTGTGTCACCCTGCTGCTATGTCTGGGGAAAGTCAGTCTTCCCCAGAATGTTAAAGGACAGAGCATGACTTTGTTTGGAAAAGTAGGAAAAATGCTAGAAACACGAAGTTACAGAAACATTTGTTTCTCCATCAGGCTCTTAAGGTCAATCTGAATGACTGTGCCAATTACAAAGATTCAAGGATGCATTCGTCAGTGTTGCATATGAAAGAGTGAAACTCTTGATTTAGTTTTTGCTGGTCTTGCTCGCCCAGCTTCCCTCCCAGGGTTGCATAAGGCCACCTCCAAACTGCTTGCAATTTGAATACTGCTTCTGAGAGAACCTGAACTAAAATACTTAGTTTTGAAAGAATATTTGGCATAAAAATAACAATAAATTTGGTGTTTCTTAGAAATACATTAACAAGTGACAGAGAAAAGTGAACTCCTACTGTGTATCAGCTTTCTTTATTAAGGAAAAAGTTTTTCTAACTGGGAGGGCTAGACTGAATACTGTAATATTGAGTGAGTAATGGAGTTTCAGACCTAAGGCTTCAGCTGATTAAATCTTATTCCTTCATTCAGCTCTGTTTTAGGCACTATGGTTGCAGTACCGAGAAAGGTAGACGAAATCCATACTCATGAATAGGGGATAGACAGTACTGTGAATAGAGAACAATAAACAAACAGAATAACTTCATAGAGTAATGTTTTATGAAGAAAATAAAACCAAATAATGGAATAATTCAGGTATCTTTTCATCCATTTATTAATTAGTTCATTCATTTAATAAATATTAGCTGCTAATATAAAACAGAAACACTCTAATTTTTAAAAAATATCAGAAAAGATTTCCGATAGTAGTCTGAACTGGAACATTATTATCTTGGCCTTAAAAATGGTAATAAAGACTTATTATGGGGATTATTCCCTTTTCTTTTTTTTAGCTTAATACAATATTCTATAATGGGTTACCATGCATGTAGTTTACAGCCTTGAGATAATCTCTAGGAGCTAGAATACTTTCACTCAAGATAAAGCATGCTAAATTCTTATTTGTTAGAAATAGATTTGTTAGAATCTCTAGGGAACAGAAAATTCCATGGTTAAATGCATTTCAACAATTTTAATTGCATCAATTTTAATTACATCACATCTGATGATACCTTTTGCAAGAACATCGTGACTACGAAGTACTTCGAATGTTAGAGCTGTTGATATTTAGTGCCCTTTAAACACATGACTGCTATGTGCTGGTAAGTAGTTCTGTAGTTTTCTAATGGAATTTGACCAGGCTATACTCTTAGTCCTGTTGGCTCAATATTTCTATATATAATTTTGGTAGAGTTTTAGAAATGAAGATGCATAGGTATGAAGCAAAGTGAAAACTATAGGTGACACACCCAAGAATAAAAGTGATGTCAACTGACAGACACCCTGGCCCAAAACCAATGAAATGAAATTAAGCAGAAATAAATTTCAAATTCTATTTTGGGTTCAGAAAGTCAGCTGGATCAGAGTGAACTGGCGTGGCTACAGTACAGATGGTAACATTCTGAGACTTCTGTTTTGTTTTGTTTTTTTAATTATAAAATTAACATGTTTATTGCCAAATAATCTGCAAAATACAGAAGTTATAAAGAACCAAATACTGATCATCTGTAATCTTATCATCCAGAGATAATCACTGCTAGCATTTCAGAATATGCCCCCTTGATTCTTTTTTTAAATATTTTTTTATTTTTTAATTACAGTTCACATACAATATTATATTAGTTTGAGGTGTACAATATAGTGATTAGACATTTATATAACTTACTATATGATCACCCCAATAAATCTAGTAGCCGTATGACACCATGCATAGTTATTACAATATTGTTGACCTTATTCCTTAAACTATAATTTATATCCCCATAACTATTTTGTAACTACCAATTTGTACCTCTTAATCCCTTCCCCTTTTTACTACCCCCTAAACCCACTCCCATCTGACAGCTATCAAAATATTCTCTGTATCTATGAGTTTGTTTCTATTTTGTTTATTTTGTGTTTTAGATTTTACATATAAGTGAAATCATATGGTATTTGTTTTTCTATGTCTGATTTACTTCATTCAGTATAATATCCTCTAGGTCCATCCAAGTTGTTGCTGATGGCGAGATTTCATTCTTTTTTATGGCTGAGTAACGTTCCATTATATATATGTACCACTTCTTTATCCCTTCATTTATTGATGGACACTTAGGTTGCATCCATATTTTAGCTATTGTAAATAATGCTGCAACAAATATATAGATGCATATGTCCCTTCAAATTAGTTTTTGGGGTTACTTCATATATATACCCCAAAGTGGAATTACTGTGTACTTCTTTGTCTCTTGTTGTAGCCTTTGTTGAAAGTCTACTTCGTCTGGTGTAAGTATTATTATCCCAGTTTTATTTTTTCAATTCCATTTTTTGAGATATTTTTTTCTATCCCTTTACTTTCAGTCTGTGTGTGTGTCTTTTGACTTGAAGTCTCTTGTAGGCAGCGTATGTAAGGGTCTTGTTTTCTTATCCATTTAGCCACCCTATGTCTTTTGATTAGAGCATTTAATCTATATACATTGAAAGTGATTATTGATAGATATGCAGTTATTGCCATTTTATTATTCATATTTTTTATCTTTTTTTCCTTCTTAAAAAAGTCCCTTTAACGTTTCTTATAATCCTGGTTTGGTGGTAATGAATTCCTTTAGGTTTTTCTTGTCTGGGAAGCTCTTTATCTCTCCTTCAATTCTAGTGATAACTTTGCTGGGTAGAGTGGTTGTAGATCCTTGCCTTTTTGGGTTTAACTGGTTTGAGACTCTCTGTGCTTCCTGAGCTTGTATGTCTATTTCCTTCACCAGGTTAGAGAGGTTTTCCATCATTATTTCTTCAAATATGTTTTCAATACCTTGCTCTTTCTCTTCTCCTTCTGGTACCCCTATAATGTGAATGTTTGTACACTTGATGTCGTCCCAGAGGCCCTTTAAACTATCCTCATGTTTTTTTTTTTGGCTGTTCTGATTGGGTGTTTTCTGCTACCTTATCTTCTAAATATTCTGTCTTCTGTTTCATTTAATCTACTGTTGATTCACTTTAATGACTTCTTCATTTCAGTTATTGTATTCTTCATTTCTGACTGGTTCCTTTTTATGGTTTTTATCTTTGTTGAAGTTCACACTGTGTTCATTAAACATCCCTATAACCAGTGTTTTGAACTCTATATCTGGTAATTTGCTTGTCTCCATTTTGTTTAGTTTTTTTTTTTTTCCTGGAGATTTGTTCTGTTCTTTCATTTGGGACATATTTCTTTGTCTTTCCACTTTGGTTGCCTCCCTGTGTTTGTTTCTATTTCTGTGTCTCTTGGTCTTAGTAGAGTGGCCTTATGTAGTTGGTGTCCTGTGAGGTCCAGTGGTGCAGTCTCCTTGTTCACCCAAGCTGGGTGCTCTAGGTGTGTCCCTGTCTGGGTTGTGTGTGCGTTCCTGTTGTAGTTAAGCCTTGGTTGCTCTTTGCACGTCAATGTGAGAGATTGCCCCTCAGGCTGTTTTGTTATGAGGACTGGCTGTGACTATAGTGGAGGAGCTGGTGTGCAGAGGCTGACCATACAGAGCAAGTTTGCTTTAGCAGGGCATAGGTGCTTGCCTAGTCTGCCCTTTTGGTGTGTTGTCTATGGAAGTGGCTGGGTGGTGCTCTGGCTCAGTCCGAAACCGGCCACTGGGTGTGCTGGCCTTGGGGCCTCCTGGGACGAGTTCTTGTGCAGGCCAAGTTCAGCCACAGCCTGTGCCCTGCCCAGGGCCACCTGCCATGAGCCACAAAGTGATCCGTAGATGTCTTAGAGGTGCCTAGAATAGGCTAAGCTGTGAACTGAGGCTGACTATACTAGTGTTGGGCTAGGGGCTGCTCAGCAAGAGGTAAGGGGCATGCTGAGGCTAGATGCTGCTTGTTTGGGGTTTGTGAACCTTCAAGAGATTTTAAGAAAGTCCGAAGCATGAGTCAAAACAAGTCATTTATATGGGAAAACCACTAGAAGTGGTTTGGGTGGGTCTGCAATTTGGACGGAGTGGGGTGAAATAACCAGTGTTAACCAGGTTGATGAAGACTCAGATATGGTGGCTGCCTGTATCTGCACACCAGAGGAGGGGGGGCTCAACAAAGAAACACTGGTTTCTGCCAGCACTTCTGTCTAGGAGAAAGTTGCTCCTCCAGCCCTTGCCCTGAAGCCAGACAACTGAATTCTTCTCTGTATGTCCCTGATGCCTTTCAGGCTGTTGCCCCAGCACTTGAGTCTGTCAGTAGCAAATGGGATTTTTGCTTTTTGATGACAACCACAAAATAAGCCAATGATATGCTGAGGCTGTTAGAAAAATAGACTAGCATAATCATAAGTTGCATTAATGAAATACTGTGTCTAGCATGACAGAGGTTATAGGGAAAAACAATTTCACCAAATTCTCTACTAGTGAGATGACTTATGGAATAAAGCATCAAAGTCCTCGCATTATATTTTAAGACAGACTTCCACAATCAGAGTATGATCAGAGGAAGGCACATGGAATTCTGAAAATCATATCTTTTGAGGAAATTCTGAAAGAATAGGTACTGCTTTCCTGTAGGAGAAAAGATTAAGGAGATATTTGCAGAGTGCTTTTGTCTGTATGATAAACTTTCATGTTGAAGAAGCCAGAGAAGATTCGATTATATAACTAGAAGGTTAATGTATAATATTAGTTTGAATTTAGAAAGAGAAAGATTTTGGTCTAATATGAAGAGCAAAAATAAAATGATCTGAAACATGGCTAACACGTAAGTGGGAGAATGCTTTTGACTAGAATCATTTAATCCAAAAACTTATTCCCAGAGTAGGGATTTTGGATCAGATGGTATACCAGTTATCTATTATTGCATAACAAATTATTCCAAAACTTAGAGGGTTAGCTCAATAATTTTATTTTGCTCATCCTTTTATGAGTCAGGAATTCAAGGGCTTGCTTGCCTGAGCTGTTCTCATTTGGGGTTTCTCATCGATTGCATTATATACCAACTGCATCCATATGAGGTTATGTACTGACTGCAACCCTTTACTGGGTTGGATGTCCAAGATGGCTCACTCCCTGGTTGGCAGGTTTTGTTGGCAGTTGGCTGAGAGCTCAGCTGGGGCTGCCAATTGGAATACATATTTGTAAACTCTTTATGTGTTCTTGACTTCCTCACAACATGGTGGTTACTTTTGGGTAAGTGAGCTTCTTTCATGTTGGCTCAAAGATATAATAGCACTTGTCCCAGAGCTTGAGGCAGAAGTTGCATTCTCCCTTATGATACAAACTTAGAAGTCAAAAAACATCACTTTTCCTGCATTGCGTCTGCAAGTGAGACAGAAATCTGTGTAGATGTGTGAGGAGGAAACATAGATCCCACTTTTGATGGAAGGAGTGTACACAATTTGTGAACATTTAAAAAGAACTACCACAGATGACCTCTTAAGTAACTTTCAAGCCTCTGATTTATAAACCTTATTGGCTAAATGGTAAGATTTTAAGGTAAATAGGGTATTTTGATATTTTGATATCTTCATAAAAATTTGGAGTTGATAGCTGAGATCTCTTGAAATTATTCATTTGTATTTCACATAAAAGATTTTTTAGTTTGACTACACACACATACACAGTGGATGTTATGAGAAATACACGACTAAAATTATGAGTTTTCCCAAGTAATTTATTGGAAAATATGAATATAAAACTATAAATAGGGCTCTAAACCAGTATGATAAAATACAAAATTTTAGCTAGTTTAGGCCAGTAGAGAGGCCATGATAAGACAGGCATGTAATTGATAAGCTCAGATAATTAGAAACTTCTACATTCCTGTTTCTTTAGGTAGAACCCTTACTGAAAATACAAAAATTTTGAATTTAATTTCATTTTGAGTTGTGTTTAGTGACAGATATACTTGGAGTGTCTTACCTTATAGGTACATAGAGTTATGTTTATCAGGATAGAGACCTAACATTTAGCAGAATCTCAGTTCAAATAACTTCTGAAGACAGTTGTTTATGTGCTAGTTGTTGTTACTCATGTTCTTGTTAACTCCTCAGGCCTTGACCCAGAGCTAACTATTGCTCTCATTTGCCCATAAGAATTTGGTACGCTTTCTGAGGTCTGACCCTGGACACACCCTTGCTTTACTGCTGCAGCAATAACTAGATTTTTAGCAATCTGTCTACTTCTTAACGGCATCTGACCCCTGATCTCAAACTGGCTTTCTGTTGGTGTTTTCATTGGGTGCTGACAATACCTATCCTCATCACATTGCTGAGATCCACCTATTGTAAATCACCCTCCTTTTGGCAAAGGGACTTTTCTTCTCATACTCTTTTGTTTGTTTTTCTCTCTAGAAGAAGAACATCTATGTTTTCACAGAGCAGCTTGTAAGTTATTGTAAATATTTGACAGAGCTAATCATACTTTAATCTTTTCTTGATGTTTCTCTCATTCTTTTTCTTTATTCTTAAGATGAAAGAAAATAGAAACAGAAGTTGAAGACTTGCCTTTTCCAGCTACTATTTTCCCCATTTGTTCAAACCTTCATTATCTTCTTTCATGTTGATCAGTGCTTTTTGGAAATATTTGTGGAACAGCTGGCTGCTGCTTTATTCTTGCAAAATAAGTAAAGATTCATTTTGTAGCCACCCCGAGAAGATTCAGACAGTATTTTCAAAGATCTTATTTTGGAAAAAAATGTAATCTACCACTCTATCTAGCAAATACTCTTTGTATTTTGACCTTCATTTTATTTCAAATCCGACTTCCATTCACCAAACCAAAATAGGAAATCTCTATGTGAGAAGAAGCACCAGCTATAGCTTCCCATTAAAAAAAAAGAAAAAATCAAATTATTTTCCATCACAAACTGCCTCTTGGTATCCAAAATGCTGTGAAGAGTGATGAGAGCCAAAATGGCAGATGTTAATGGTCCTATGGATAGGAATTCATAAGTGGTCATTTGGATGAATAAAATCCTGAGTTTCAGGTATTATAATGAGACTCTTATCTCATTGTTTAACTGTATTTCCCTTTAAGAACAAAAACATACTCATTTACAACAAAGCAACAAAAGAATTCCTGCAAGAAGTGTAAATCTACTCCTTTACCAACATACTTCCCAGTGGACCGTTTCCAACCTAGGCTGATTTCAAACTTTTTCAGGCCTTTCATGTAAGGCCCAGTTTGTGGTAACCCAATTGTGTCAGATGTATCAACCTATCCAGGTATAAGCTCAGAGTTTGGGCCAACATTTGGCTAATGTCTGCAAAGTCTGGTCAAATAGATTATTTATTTTTTTGGAAGCTAAAGAAGAGATGAAATATGGTTTAAATTTTTGTGCCAAATGTTTTCTTGAAAAAAAAAATCAGAGAATTTACTACTATAAAATGTCCAGTGATGGGGTAAGAACATAAAATAATGCAGCTTGTTCTTCAACTTTATGTATGTTCTTATTATGGCATCTGATACATATGCTGTGTTATTCTTGATCTGTTACTGGCAATATGACCATTCTATCACCATAGCCAAAAGAATGTCAAAAAAGTGAGCGCAGAGCAGGTTCTCATGAGGTCATTATTGCTCAATAAGTTGAGGGTGCTTCACTGGACTCCAGAATTGCTACCTGAATAAAACTTGGTTACTTTGGACGGAGTAACAGTTTGCCATTTCACTGCACCAGGGCAGCTGGTTATGTACCCAGAACCTGAGTTATGGGGCTGCTCACAGCAAGAGGTAACTGTAAAAATGAAAAGAAATGTTAGACCTTCTCTAACTAGAAATGATGTTTGAACTAGTGGTAAGGTAAACACAGTTTTCAGAATATGCAGATAGATTAAAACAACAACAAAAACATGTTAACTTTTACATACTTTACAGATTAAGAACAAGTGTAGTTATATTTACCAATGGAAAAAAGAAAAGGTATTTATTTTTGAACAGTGATAAATAAAGTCATGACTAGTTAAAAAACAATTCTGTTCGGTGACTCCATAGTGTAGTGGTTAGCATGTCTGCTTTACATGCAAAAGGTCCTGGGTTCGCGCCACAGGCCCAGCCCAGGGTGTGCCAGACCCCCTGGGTGTGCGAGGCACCAGGCAACCGGTGCCCACAGTGAGAGCATGTGGGAGGAGACCTCCCCTCCCCCGCCCTTCAGAGATCCAGTTCTTAAGAGGAAACGGCAACATCCATAGGTCAGGGGTGGAAGTGGAGGCGGGAGGCGGGGGGCGGGGAATTAAAGAAGAGGAGAAAAAACAATTCTGCTGAAAAAGAATACATATTCTTTGCAGAAAATTAGCACATGAATAAAGCACACATAGTAAGAAAGAAAACAACAATAAAAGTAAAAAGCAAGCAAACCATGATCCTAGATTAAACGAGAACTCCTAGATTAAATGAAAACTGATTACAGTCGACACTTATACAACACGGGTGTGAACCTGCTCATGTCCACCTATACGGAAATTTTTTTTTCAATAAATACAGTTGGCCCTCCTATCCCCAGCTTTGCATCCACATATCCAACCAACCTCGGAATTTTCAGCCCACTGTTGGGGTCCACGGATGTGGAAGGAGGACCAACTGTATTCATCATTTTATGCCATTTTATGTAAGGGACTTGAGCATCTGCAGATTTGGGTATTTGTGTGGCGTGGGGTGAGGATGCGGGGCTTCAACTAATCCTCCGTGGGTACTGAGAGACAACTGTAGTTAAGTTTTAGTTTTCATTTCTTATAAAAGGATAAAATATTTTCATTGGTTCATTGGTCATTTATATTTCTGGTGGCCTATTCATATTCTTGGCTCAATTTGAGTTTGGTTTCTATCACTTAAAATTGAAAAAGTCCTGAATAATGTAAAACAGTGGGTAAATTCAATTTTGTTCTACCCTGTCGACATTGAATGCTTTCTTTAGCTCTGGATCTGTGTCCCTCTGCAACATTTTCTGCAACATTCTAGAAGTGTCAAGATCACTGACTTTGAGAATATTAAAGCTTTTGAACAGCTAGTGATAAACTAATGTTTTTATTTTTACCTCACTAATTTTCCTTCTGTAGGGTGTCCTCAGGAATCCCTCAAGGAGGTCCACATGACTGACTGACAGGACACTGTTTGGACATTCTAGAGTCTACAGCTGTGAAACCATCAAGTCGCCAATTCTTTAGAATCTTGATACAACACATTTTTATCTAACTATGGATTTTACTTGTGAAACCAGGTAAACTCAATTATGTATGTACAACTCGAAGCCATTGAAATAATAGCCTGATTGTTGTTGTAATACTGATAGCATTGCATTCCAAGAATTAATTTTAACCTAATTGTTTTCTATTCTCTGACAACTTAAAGTGTGAATGAATTTAAAATAATAAAGTTATCCATGCTCTGTGGTTCCCACGCCTTGGCAAATTGCACCCTTTCTTTCTATAAGGGTGCCCTCTATAAAATTTACAAAAAGATCAGTTTTCTTTTAAGGTTTTACATCTCCAACTTTGTGATATAAATCTTATTCTCTTATATTTGTAGCCAAAGTTAATTTCACATGCATTCTATTTCCTAGTGAAAATGCTAATTGTTTTTCCTTTGGTAACAAAATGTATAACATATCTCCCTAATCTGACCCTAACATCTGCCTGAAAATCTCAGTGGAACAACCTTTGCAATACTAACTTTCACTGTAGTCTTGCTCTCCAGAAAAAAAGGAAACCTTTTATTTTGTCTGACACTTTTTTCCCTCTAGAATTTAGTTTCGTTCAATTAATTGCTCTGTTTCAGTAAAATTAAACTGCATTTCCAGATTTAGACTGCACAGTCTGTTATAGAGATACATCGAAAGAATTATTAATAAATATCTCCTATATAATATACATTGTTTCAGAAAGCAGATACCTGCAGAGAGGAATGACACAGTGTCCCTCATATTTATTTAGCTTTCTTGGTGTGTGAGTGAGTTTGTCTGCCATGTCACCATCACAATATCCTTTGTTTCGTGTTAGGCTAGTTTGCAATATATTACTTTCTATTTACCTCACACATGTGCCACAGATGGTCACTTTTAATTTTAGAGCTCAAATGTAATAAATTCAACACATTAATATTTGGCTAAGATTAAGTGCTGGAGGTTACCACAGAAAACCCATCAATCAAGTTCATCTCTAACCAGGAAGTTGTGATTCCATTGCTACAAAATAACCCTTTCTTGTGCCTTCTCCTCAGACTCACAACCCTTTTTCTTTGTGAGTGAAAAGTAAAGGTAATCCACATGCTAACATTCGCTTACTAGCTGTGCAAACAACTCAGAGTTTTGGTGTTTGATTAAAACAGACCTTTCAGGGAGACATTCTACTAGTTGTATAAGTCATACTGGGTCCCGGGTTTCTTTTTGCCCTCTGTTTGGACTCTGCCTTTATTTGACTTATTTATTTTGATTTTTATTGGATTCAGTAGAAGGCAGTCAAATCATCATCAGCAACTCCAGAATAACTGTGTTGATGGTGTGCTATGAGAGGCTTGGGGGAAATCTGATTTCTGTAGTTAGGCCAAGAAAGAAGACAACGTCCTCAGGTGGAGAATGGATAAGAAAATACCAAGTAAAGTTGGACAAAACTATCATAGAGATCCCACCCATCCTTCCTTGCAAAATGTTCATTGTTTCTTTATGTTTCTCTATTCACAGTTTATATTCCCAAGTCTATCATTTTAATAACGTCCTGGCTAATAGCTTACCTACTTGCTCTTCTTCTGACCAGAATTACCTAGTAATATCTCAATCCTTATTGACCCCAGGTATTTATCTTCTCTGTGTGTGCCCTTGAACAGATAAATATCACAGATAGGTTTTGCTATTTCCTGACTTACACATTCTTGGTTACAAATCTCAACAGTTCTTCCATATGCTCAGCCATGTTGTTACAGTCTATGGTCAGCTCACTCTCTCACTCGCCATAATAGCCATTTCAAAGCTTTTTCACTCTCCTCTATTGTCCAACTTCTCCTTTCCTTTAGTCTCAGAAGACATCACCTGCTGTTTAGGTCATACCTTCCACCCAGCTTTTGTATCCCATCTTTTCCAGCTATCTGATTAACTTTAACTATTTAATCTTTTCTCCCTTGAATATATAACCACTTGCTCTTATCTGGATCCTTTCCGTTGTCCTTTAAACAGATGTGTAGACTTATGGACTCTCTGATCTGTTCCATTGATCTATTTGTTTATTTTTGCACCAATACCACACTATCTTAGTTTCAGTATCTTTATAAGAAGACTTGCTTTCCGGTACTGCAAGTCCCCTAGCATTCTTCTTCAGGATTTTCTTTGCTATGTTGCATTTTCTTATAAATTTTAGAATATGCTTGTCAACCCAAACACATACACACACCTATGCACCACACTCATATACATGCAAACACTATTCTGTTGAGATTTTGATTGTGATTTTATCAACCTGTAGATCAGCTTGGGGATGGTTGGCACCTTTACAATATTGACCCTTCTAATCCATGGGCATAATTCAGCTCTCATTATTGTGTAGATCTTCTTTAAAGTCTCTGAATGTAAATTTTATCATTTTTTTCTCTAGAAATCTTGCCTATCTTACATTTATGTTTTAGTATTTTTAATTGAAATCATTCTTTTTTTTAAATTTCTTTTTCTGTTTGTTGCTTGCAAACAATAAAATTTCCCTTTGCATTCAGTAACATTCCTAAATTCTCTCATTTATTTGAACAATTTATAGGTAGAGTCTTTGGCTTTTCTACATACAATCATATCATCATCTGTTAATAATATCACTTTCTCTCTTTTTTTCTAATCCTGGGCTTCCTTCTTTCTTTCCTTCCTTCCTTCCATCCATCCATCCATCCATCCATCCATTCTTCCTTCCTTCTTTTCTTCCTTCCTTCCTCCCTTCCTTCCTTCCTTCATTCCTTCCTTCCTTCCTTCCATCCATCTCTTCTGCCTGCCCTCTTTCCCTCTCTCTCTTACTCCTTTCCTCTCTCCTCTCTCCCTTTCATTACTGAATATTACAGTATAATATTGAATAGAAACAGTTAAAGAGGTCTTATTTTTTCCCTGATATAATATTTAATATTGCATCATTAAGTATAATGTTTGCTATATTTTTATAGTGTTTCTTTTTTAAATAGAGAAAGTTTCCTTCTAATTCAAATCATAACTGCTTGTTTTAAATATAAATAAATGTCAAATTTGTCTTATGTTTGTTCTGCATTTGTTAAAAATAGTCATATGATTTTCCTTACTGATCTATTAATGTGATGAATTATTAATTAATTTTCAAATGTTAAACTATCTCTGCTTTCCTGGAATAAGTTTAATATAGCCACAATGTGTTATTCTTTTTACACATTACTAGATTTGCTTCTCTGATATTTTATTTGGGATTGTCTTTTGAATCTATTTATTTATAATTTATTTGATATTCAATAAATTTACTTATATATTTTATTCAGATTATTATTATTATTTAAAAAATGTTTTCCTTATCTGCTGGTCTGTATTTTTCTTATACTGTTTTTGTTGGACTTTGATATCTTAGACCCTTTTCAAGACCTTGAGAAGAAGCCTAGCAAATTTGTATTCAGAATTTTTCTCTACTTAGAAAGGTGTCCTCAAAACCAAATAAGTTTAAGAAAGTACAAACGCCTGTTTCACCTCTGAATTTAATGATTATAATGGAAGAATAAGCACAATTTTATGTGTTTACTTTTCAATGATTAGGGAAATAGCAATAGGTATGGATAAAACAAATATGGAAAAATGTCAACAACTGATGATTTTCTTGGTGGATATTAGTGTTTATTGTATTTTTTTTTCTCCCATTTACAGTTGATTAGTTATTCTATTAAAAGACAAAGACTGACAGATTGGAAAAAAATGTGTATGATGTTTGTAAAAGACTTACCTAAAGCAAATATGGGGAAAGGTGGAAATTAAAGAATGGGGGAAAAAAGATTAATCATGCAAATACAATCAAAAGAAAATGATTTAGGTACAAAGGTATCGAACATAATAGACTTTAATATAAAGAGGGTCAATCCCAGGAAGGTAACATAATTCTAAGTGTATAAAATGGAATTAATATGTTCAGTTTTTCCGTTAGGTACCATTTTCGCAGTAAGAAAATTGTCTACTAGATAAATATCAAAGTGGTAGACAGAGTCTTAGCTTTCATTTTATAATTATGAATGTCATTACTTACTCATGAATTTTTACATACTCAAAGTATTTGAATTATAGGCAGGATTATTTTTGATGCTTAAATCATCTCAAATTTTACCAGTATGAGCCTTGTTAAATGTTCGATCTTTTACACAAGGAGTTTAAATCAATTATCACTTTTTTTGCTTGGTATTTTCCAAGCTTAAAATATTTTTGTTCTGCCTTCTTTTGTGCCTTCTTTTGAACTGATTTTTATTTTTCCAGGAAGCTCACCCATGCCATGAGTCTAGGGTTTTATTGTGGGTCATTTATGTAGGAATGCAGTACCCATGTGACTGACCTCAGCTACTTGGACTATAGCCCCCTAGAGGTCAAACTGACATGGCATGGCCCAAGGCCTGAGGCATACAAAAACACTTTTATCACACAGGATATTCTAAAGATTCAGAAATTAGCACTCAGGATCTTGTCAGGACCAGTCCTGAAGATAGGCCTTTCTTTGGAATGTGAGGAGTTGAGCAGCCTAGGCCTGCCAAGTTAACCCTTTCTTGCATGCAGGCTGTGGAAAATAAATAAAAGTTCAGCAAGAATTTTCACCATGTTCTGCCTCATGAGTGGTAACATAATACCTTATCCCAGAATTATTCATTAAAATATTTCTAAAATTCATCCTTCTCTAAAATACACCTGTAAGTGAAAATCCTGCTTCTCAGCTTTCCTTATCAAGAATCTTCTCCAGGATGAATCCTCTAGCTATTTGTTTTACACATTGCAATAATAACACAATTGTTACCAGCCTATGAATATAAATATTGAAATTGTTATTATTAATAATTAAAACAGATGTTAGTGTTCTTGACCTCATCAATTTAGGCTGTACCTCCACCCTTTCCCCACCTCAATTCCCATCAAAATCTCTTCCTGCTGAGTCTAGGAGGATAACTAACCTTTGAAATGTTGGAGTGGATTATGTCCTGGGGAGACTTCAATGAGTACCGTTATCTGTGGTTCCATGCAGAGATGGGGAGAGAATGTTACTATATAGTTTATATCACATATGATTCAAGTGAGCTCCAAAGCATCTCTACTTGATGCCTAATCTCTCACAGTCCTGGATGCAACCGGGCTTTCGTATTCTTTCTGTAGCTCTAACAGAACTTACGTATCTTTTATTTCCCCAAGAAAGAATGTTATAAAGTTCAAGAAAGTATGTTACAAAATACAGCTATCATCTTCTATTAATTCATTCATCACTACTTATAGAATACACGTAAGTAACTGCACAGTTACTTACTGTGCAGAGTAAATAGAGCATACTTTAGGAATAAAATAAGTTATTTAAATAAAATAAATTGAAATTCTTAAAAAATGTGTTTCGTTTTATCTCAGGATGGTGAAAACTCTGCCATGGACTTGTGTAAAAACCAGCACATGACTGTCTTCTCAGAGGCAATAATTGTTTTGGTAACTCATGTCTTTCAAGGGCCTAACTCAGTGTCTCGTTTAGTAAGTATTCAGTCATTGGACAAAATAAATGTAGAGGTGAAGGAAGCAATGTATGGGTGGAATAATAAGCAATAAATTGCTGTTATTTTACCAATTATTTTTAATTCTCAAACTCACAATAATAGTGAGTCGAATTGTGACCCCCAAAGGAAATGTCTACCCAGAACCTCAGGATATGACCTTAATTGGAATAAGAGTGTTTGCTTATGTGATTAAGATAAGAATCTCTAGATAAGATCATCCTGGATTAGGATGCGCCCTAAATCCAATTAGGTGTATCAGACGTAAAGGAGAAGATATATGGAGACACAGAGGGAAAGGCATGTGATGATGGAGGTAGAGATTGCAGTGATGTGTTTGTAATCCAAGGAACTCCAAGGATTGCAGGTAACCGCCAGAAGCTAGGGGAGAGGTATGTGTATAGATTCTTCTGGAAAGAACCAACCTAATTGACAACTGTGATTATGAACTTCTGCTTCCGGAACTGTGAGGCGATACATTTCTGTTGTTTTAAACTAGTAAAGTTTTGGCAATTTGTTACAGCTGCCCTAGAATTAAATACAGTATCTACATATAAACCTGCAGTTACCTTTATGTATTCAAAGAATTCCTAGACATGCATAGGCCAGAAATGACATAAAAGATCAGTCTAGAAGCCTCAATATAGTGCAAGTCTTATTAATGACTCATTTATAAAATTTCAAATATCTGCAAGGCAGGAGGAGACGCTTTTAATTTTCTGCATCAAAGAAGAAATTAAATTGAATGCAAATAATTATTCAAATATATCCATTTTATAGTAAATAATTAAAAAATTATTTTGAGTTTTCAATTATCATTGTACAAATAGCTAAGTATATTTCAAACAGAAAAATCTGGATTAGAATTTCTAGAAATCCTGAGATAAAAGCCCATGATTTCTGTGTAGTTGCTTATAGTTTGGTAGGAGAAAGAGGCAAGAAAACAGGCAGTTAAGATGCTGGGGCCTCTGAGAACCAGGGAAAGGGTACTGTCAAATACAAAGAGGCGACTCTGGCCAAGTATATGGCTAGATAGGGAGCTTCAAAGCAAAGACAGCAAGGAATTGAACATTTGGGAACAACAAGTTCATTAATATGATTGTGTGGTTTTATACTCTGGCAAAGAAAAGTCAGCTTCTTCTCTTTTGATTTTTTAACTATTTTATTGAGAGTTAATTCACATAACATAAAATTCATCCATTCGAGTGTACAATTCAGTGTTTTTTATAGTCAGAGTTGTGAAACCATCACTATTCTCTAATTTTAGAACATTTCATCATCCCACAAAAAAATTTCTATACCCTTTAACAGACCCTACTCATTTTTCCTCATGCCCACGATTCCCAATGGTAGGCAAACACTAATCTACGTCACGTTTCTATAGATTTGCCCGTTCTAGACTTTTCGTATAAGTGGAATCATATGATATATGTCCTTTGCATTCTTTTGCGTGCGGCTCCTTTCACTTTGCATGTTTTCAGTATTCATCCATTTATAGATATATCAGTACTCCATTACTTTTTATTACTAAATAATATGCTCTTGTATGGCTATAACAGATTTTATTAATCCGTTCATCAGTTGAGAAACATTTGGGTTGTTTCTCCTTTCAGCTATTATGAATTGTGTTTGCCATGATTCATAGCAAAACTTATTCATAAAAATGCTTTTATGAATGTTTTTTTGTGAACATATGTTTTCATTTTCTCTTGGGTATATTCCTAGGAATGGGAATGCTAGATCATATGGTAACTCTATGTTTAATCTTTTGAGAAACTGTCAGATTATATTCAGATAACATTGGCTGCATCATTTACAGTTTACCAACGTATGAGAGTTCCAATTTCTCCACCTTTTTGCCAACAGTTATTACGGTACGTCCCTTTGATTGTAGCAATTCTTGTGTGTGTGTGTGTGTGTGTGTGTGTGTGTGAAGTGGTATCTCATTGGGTTTTGATGTGCATTTTCCTAACAAATAATGATATTTTCATGTGCTTTTTGGCCATTTGTATGTTTTCCTTAAAGAAGAGTCCTGTTCGTATAGTTCTCTTTTTTTTACTGAGTTTTTATAGTTTTTCTATAATCTGGGTACAAGTCCCTTACCAGTTAATATGGTTTTCATTGGTGAAATACAATTTAATCTTCATTATGTGTGCAAAACTCATCAGGATAATGGCTTGATGGGGGAGAGTAGACCCTATTCCACAAGTCTGAAGAATCTGATGCCTGAGGGCAGGTGTGTGGGAGCGAACTGCGCATGCGCTTGCCCCGTGACTCAGCAATGAAGTTCCTCGGAATAGGTCCCTGGGTTCTGTCTTGTAGGGATAGCCAGAGCCACAGGCAAAGATTTCGGAGGCACACAGTGCGCTGCCATATTCCAGCCCTCTCTAAATCAGAGATTCCTGTTCCTCAAAGCCAGATCTCACGAGATCTCCTTAGCTGTGCCATCCTGCGCAGTGCCGCGGCTGTGCACTGATGAGAGACACCTGGGAGAGCTGACTCCACAGAGGCTGTGTGTGTCTTCCCTACACAGGGCCAAAGAGGTCTGACTCAAAAGAGTCAGCCCGTTCCATATCAAGAGTTCAGTGCATGAGAACTGCTGACCCCAAAAAGATGGCCTGCTAGACAGAGGCTCAGAGATCCTGAACGCTCAAAAGCAGGTGCGTGGGGCTAGAACTGCGTACGCGTCTGCCGCACCATCTCAGAATCCAGAATCTCTGTAGCGGGTCGTGTAAGTATAGGCCTGGCCTCAGTTGGGGACTTCTGGGGAACACACCCTGCTGCCAGGGTCCATCCTGCCCCCTGAACAGAGTTGCTAGTTCTTTTCATGCCAGATCGCGGGGTATTTCAGAAGCCGTTCGGGGCACGAGCAGGGAGGGAGGGATACCTGGGATGAAAGACATTTGGAAATCACGATAGCCAGATAAACTTAAAGTTCTATAAGGAGAGTAGAGCCTTATGAGGTCTGACTAACCACCATTCAAGCATTCATATCACGGGCCCAGTTTGGGGAACCGCTGGGCAATGAATGATGGCTTGGTGGGTGAGGGCAGGGCCTATCCAACATGCCCGGAGGGCCTGAAGCCTGAGGGCAGCTGCGCTGGAGCAAACTGCGCATGTGCGTGTGGTGTGACTCAGCATTTCGGCTCCAGCCCTTTGTTCCCGGGTTCAGTCGGTGTAGGGTGTAGGGTGTAGGAATAGACCGGGCCACAGGCTGGGACTTCCGCTGTGCATGACGTAAGGTAGGCATCCAATTTCATTATTTTTCATGTGGCTGTGCTGTTGTCTCAGCCCCATTTTTAAAAAGACTTCTTTCCCCGTTGCCTGTTTTCAGTAACCCATCAAAAATCAGTTGACCACAAATGTAAAGGTTTACTTTTGGGCTGTAAATACTATTTTATTGATTAATATGTGATTTTATGCTGTCTTAATTACTATAACTTTGTAATAAGTTTTAGAATTGAGAAGTGTGAGTCATCTCGCGTTTTTCTTCTTTTTCAAGATCGTTTTGGCCACGTTGTGCTTCTTGCATTTTCATATGAATTTTAGGTTCTGTTTTTCAATTTCTAAAAAAAAAAAAAAAAATCCGAAATGTTGATAAGTTTGCACTGAATTTGTAGACCCACTTTATTTATTTATTTATTTACTTATTTATTTATTTATTTATCTATCTATATTTATTTATTTATTGGTGATTGTAAATACCCTCAGTATGCTGAGGAATTGTAAATATACCTAATCCAGACATGTTAGAAATTTTAGAGTTGTATATCTAACTGCCCGCTCAGGTCATCTCTCAGGCATCTCAAACTTATCACAAAGCAGCTCGTGGTGTTTTTCCCCATCACCTGGACTTCCTCTAGCCACCCCCTCCTAGTTAATGACACCCTTGTTTACCTAGTGGATTTCACCGTGTATCGGATCAGATTCTTTTGGCTATGGGTAGACGTAAAAAGGTTTATTTTCTCATGAAAAAGAAGTCTGGAGGTATGTATGCATGCCTAGCATGTGAGTGCCTGCCTTCTGAAGAATCTGGCCATTGTCTTCCTGGTCTAAATTGACTGCTAAAATTATAATTTCACATCTGAGTTCCAGACACAAAGGTTTAGGTAGAGAAAAGTAAGGCCATGCCATCTTTCTTTTAAGGAAACATCTCAAAAGGCCTCAACACGTCTACTTATATTTTATTAGCCAGTGTTTAGTGACATATACAGTAACCATGTATAGCTGAAAGTGATACAGAAAAATATAAATCTTATCTGGGACCCTTGGCACACCAAATAAATTTAGGGTTATATTGTTAAGATGGAAGTGAGTTGATGGATGTTTTGGGGTAGGAAATTAATGTAAAATCATCCTGTAAATGTCATTTCCTTTTTCCCCCCTTCACCACTCAAACCATCAAAAAATTCTGTTCAGTTTACTCTTCAATAGTATATTAAATTACTTCACTTTCTATCTCCAGTGTCTTTTATTCAAGTCATCATCATATTTTGCTGGCAGGAGTATTCTGTTATCTCTGCTGCTACTCTTTGCCCCTATATTCTCCAAACATCTGTCAGAGTAACATTGTACAGATGCAAATCTGATAACATTGTTTCCTAGCTTAAAACTTCTTTATAGTTCTCTTTGCCCTTGGAGCCCTTAGAGTTACCCCTATAGCTTTGCATGTATTGGCCACTGCCTGTATCTCCAGCTTAACTCATACCATGTTCTCTTCACTTTCTTCGATTCGACCACATGGACCTTTTCAGTCCCTCACACGCATTGTGCTTCCTGTCGCAGAGCACACGCCACTGCCTCTGTTGAAATGCATTTTCTTCCCTCTTTGACTAAACAAATACCTTTCATCCTTTGGATCTCTTTTATGAGGTCATATTCCCATATTATAAGCTCCAACAGCTTCTCTCTGTAGTGCTGAGGTAATTTCACATTTATGTGATTTACTGTTCTTCCATTACCCAGTAAGCTCCATGAGGGTAGACATATCTTTATTTTGCCCGTCATTGTATTCGTAGAATAGCATTTAGCATTTAACACAGCCAGTAAATCTTGGTTAAATGAATTGGATAATGAATTGAAGAGATATGAGGTGGGTATCAGTGTTTTTGAGCTTCATAATTACAAAATTACGACTGACAAATTGGATTTTTGGAAAGCAGCATTGTTAAAAGAAAATAACATTATTATGTGTCCAGTGCCCAACAACTTTTGGGCAACTTTTCTTGTGATTGTGTGATCTCATTCATTCATCTAACAGATGTTGAGGACCCAGTGCATGTCCTGTCACTTGCTGTTTGTATGTGGATTTTATTCAATAAGTACATATAGTACCGTAAATGTATTTTTTCTTTCTCTTTTTTTTTTTAGGTGAGGCAGCCCTTAGTTGACTTCATAGGTTGTAAGGACCTCGTCATCTTACAATCTCTTTTTTTTAAAAATTTTTTTTTTATGCCTACAGCACCTGGTCTTCCTAAGTGGTCTCCCATCCAAGTACTAACCAGACCCACCCTGCTTAGCTTCCGAGATCAGATGGGATTGGGCTTGTTCAAGGTAGCATGGCCGTAGACTGTATTTTTTCTTCCTATTGATTTTCTTAATAACATTTCCTTTTCTCTAGTTTACTTTAATGGAAGAATATAATGTGTAATACATATAACCTACAAAATATGTGTTAATCACCTATGTTATCGGTAAGGCTTCTGGTCAGTAGTAGCTTATTAATAGTTAAGTTTCTGGGGTGTCAAAGGTTATATGTGGATTTTTGACTGCACAGTGCTCCCTATCCCCGAATTGTTAAAGGGTCAACTATACATATTTATTAATATTTATCATGTATACTATATAAATTAGAGAATATAAATAATACGAAATATATTAGAATCACCATTTTGGTCACTCAAACTTTATAGATTTTTGTTTTCTCACATATAATATGTGTAGGTTGTACTAATCTTGGAGGACTTCCCTAGATTACAGTGTCTGGAATTCTGAGTCAGTTTGAATTCTACCACTAAAAGACTCTAAGAACACTCACAGGAATTATAGAGCTATGGATGAAGGATAAATGTAACCTTCTCTCTAAGCGCCAAGAAACCAATTAGTCCTAGGAGTAGTCCAGTTACAGTAAGAAAAATAATCTTCAATTTCCACCGAAAACCAGCCTTAGTGTTTTTATTGTTTGAAGTGTTTTTTCCCCCATTGTTGTTAAAAACATCTAAATGGGAAGGGCCGGTATCTGTTTTCTGGTCAACTTGAAGGGACAAATAAAAATTTTTATAAAACACAGTTCAGTAGAAGAGAAGAATCCAGAAGGTAAAGTGGATGGGGGATCACCCAGAATTGAGAGGTCAGTGATCCGAATTTTTAGAATCTGAGGGCAAACGGAAAGCGCTGTGCATAGAGATAGTTTGGGAAAGATGTATGTGCATTCTCTCTCAGAGCTTAAACCCATCTCTAGGTGAGAGTATTCTACTCCTATCTTCAGGATATGTTTCCTATGAGCCTGAGACTCTAACATCCAGTTACCCATTGGGCATTTCTACTCGGATGTCTCATAGGCATCTCCAGCTTAATATGGCCAAAACAGAGCCCTTAATTTTCCCCTCAAGCCTGGCTCACATCAGCCTTTTCCATCTGTCGATGGCACCACCATCGACCCAGTTACCAAAGCCAGAAGCCTGAGAGTCATTTTTAACTCCTCCCATTCTTTCATCCCCTACATCCAGTTCATCAGCAAGTCCTGCCAGTTCTCTCTTCAAAATATACCTCATCTCCATCTATTTTTCTCAATCTTGAGAACTTCCACTCTATTGAAATCACTATCATGTTTTACCCATGATGGCTTTTGCAATAGCCTGCAGATTGGTTTCTTCAGTTCCACTCTTGCCTGTACAATTTCCATTCACATCACAGCCAGAGGGATCTTTTAAAAACTCATGTTACTTGTATGCTTAAATTCATTGTTCTTAGAATAAAAACTGTGCTCCTATCTATGGACAGTAAGTGCCTGCATGATCCGGTTCATTCTCTGCATCTCCAGCTGCTGTTCTCTCCTTTGAATTATCCAGATCTAACGTCTTTTTAAATCTCAAAACCACCCTCTTATTTAGGCCATAAGGATTTTCTCTACTTTTCCTCTACCTGGAATGTTTTTTTCCTCCATGGATCAGATCTAATTGTAGTTTGCCTCTACTCTCAATCTCTTAGCTTAAATTTCTCTTCATCAAAATGACCTTACCATGCCCACTCTGTTGAAAATTGGACCTTTCTCTCATTCTGTATCATGACACCCTGTTAATTTTTCTTGCAGCATTATCATCAGTTATTGTTTATTGATTTATTTAATTGTGAATAACCTGTCTCACCCATGTGTACCTGAGCTCTCAGAAGACATGACCTTTGCCTTTTTGTGGTATCCACAGCCCCTACACAGTGCTGGCTCATAATAGGCACTCGATAAGTCTTTGTCAGATGTGTGGATAGATAAGTGGACTTGGGCCTCCACCAGTGAGAGATCCAAACATATTTTTGACCATGGCAGGATCACAGGGTGTGGAGTAATGTCTTTAGAAGTGTCTACTTTGAAAATTATTCTCAATTGACTATATAACCTTTAGAAAGGTTAGTTGAAGTAAAAGTGTCATTAGTTTGTTATCAGATCTCTGCTTGTATATTACCTGCTGATTGGAATGGGCTCCAGATCAGAAGTGACAGCTAATCTTTCACTGGCATCTTCTCAGAGGATTTCTTGGTCCACCATTCTGCCCCTGAGACCTGTGTCAGATATGAACCCTGCTTACTATCCACTACATGGAATCAGGATTACAGTTCTAAATTCAGGTTTTCCCAGAAGTGTTGATGTAAATTCAGCTGCCAGTGACTATCCAACCCTCAATTTTCTTTCTTTCCCTCCCTCCCT
>NW_024342471.1:424164-516455 GCF_902729225.1 Pteropus medius
CAATCAATTTATCTATCTATCATTTATTTATTTATTTATTTAGCCCATATCTCACCAGCCCCAATGCATTGCTTAACACCTTGAAGTAAAACTGGGCTAAGTGTCAATAACCTGTGGATGTGATATGACATGAAAATTAATCTTGTTGGAAGAAAGCTACTTTCCCCCGCCGCTGAAGAGAAGAGCTCAACGTGAGAAGGAAGAATTTGTGAGGGATAAAAAGAGGAGTCAGGGCAACTTGGTGGACCTTTACTGAACTGTGTATGTTTTTTCTCTTTTATTGTCCCTGAGTTCTCTCTACTATATTTCCTTTTCTGTAATGAATCTCACTTTGCTAATGATCAGAAAAATTCCCACTTACTCAGTGCTTTCCCAGTCCAGCATATCAGAAGTATCCTTCAGAACATCTTTATTTTATTTTTTTTTAATTTTTCTCATTTATAATATCATACAAAGGGAGAAGGGATTTGGAAATATTTTTTCCTCAGATTTCTTTCAACTCTGATTTCAGAAAACAGATTTATTTCTTATCAACCCATAAATAGGAGGCACTAAGGTATAGCATTATGTTCCAAACCTTTTTGTACTTGTGAACTTCCTCTAATCACTGTATATACCTGCCACCTGTACAATCACTGACAGTCATCTTTAAGTTGATTCACTCTTGGTTACACTGCCATATATGAAAAACAGGTTCAATGGTCATAATTAGAATTTAAATTTAAAAATTTAAAAATATATTAAAAATTAAGTATAACAATTATTTGTGTACCTCCAATAATAATTTTACCCTTAACACCTGGTATGATAGAAAAACATGGTTACATCTCATGTTAAAACATGGGTTAAAATGCTAGCTCTTTCAAATTCAAATTGGAAGAATTGGAACATTTTTTTTTGAGCCTTAGTTTCTTCAGCAGCAAAATTGAGATAGGTAGGTAGGTAGATAGGCTCAGAAAAGGGGCTAACTGGTGAAAGAGGAGAATTCAGAATTAATTACTCTTTTATTGTGTTTTATGTCCTTTTTGTTCCTAGGGCGGAGAACCTAATAAACACAAAAACAAAAAAAAACAAAAAAAAGAAAGGAAAAGAAGAAAAGAGAGGAAGTGAGGGAGGGAGGGAGGGAAGGAAGAAGGAAGGAAGAAAGAAAGAAGGAAAGAAATCCTGTCAAGCTTATTGTAAAACATGTTAAAACATTCACTGAACAACTAAGAGATGAATCAAAACTTGATATGCAAAGCAACAATTGTGATCTTAAAAAGTTGCATCATTATGCGGTTGTTTATAAGGGCAGCTTATTAAAGTTGTTAGTACTTACTGTGGTTTCACCTGTTACATTTAACAAGAGGAATATTTACAGAAATAATGTGGGTAATAGATACGAGAGTCTATTCACTATTGTGATTCAATTTTGGCTGAATTATTTTTTTCTGCTCTATATTTATGATATAAACAAGGCCGGCTTCTAAGGCTTTTATTCCAATACTGACTTCGTCATTCAGTTAGCATTGTTAGCTCCAAGATATGTCATGAGAACCTTGATTTAATTTGAGCTTGGTCAGTGGTTCAGAGCTAACTTTGCATGTTCTACATAAAGCATCAACTGGATTTCTCAGCACATTGCTTAGATTCTTTACCATTCAATGTTTATATCTTACCCAATATTACTCTTCATTGAGCATATATAGTGGCTTTTACCAGTGATGTAGTCTGTAAGGACATAAGAAACTTTTTAATTCTATCTTGTGTAACGTCAGACCTAGAAAAGTCAACAGACTCTCTCTTGATCCACGAGGCATAGATGATTTTCTCATAAGAGTTATTTTCCCATGCTTGTAAATAAGTACCTCCTCAAAAACATGGTCAACCAAGGATTTTTTTCTGTACTTATTCATTCTTTTCTCATTCTTCGCAGTAACTTGGAGTCTGAATCTCAACCTAATTACCAAGATCTTGGCCCAGTTAATATCTTCTGTCTGGTAAGTTACATTCATCAGAGTCAAATGAATTTGAAAGTCCTTCTAAATGACCTTTGGAAGAAAACAGCTCCTCGCAATTAAAAAGAATAATTTGTAACCATCATATATTGACTAAGAATGGTCATAATATTGATAAATAACCATAGAAACACATGACTAACAGGATCTACACAGTTGCTTCCAAACCTTTTTTCAGCACGAGGAATCACATAACACTTATAATCTGAAATGCCAGGTGATGGCATATACTATTTACATGAAGATAGAGAACCTAGACCTGATGGAGTGGTTCTTTAATCAAGTTACTTTACAAGCAGCCTAGCTACATTCATGCAGAGTCCTGATGACTGATGATTGATGAAACCTCAGTAAACCATGCCAACTTAGTTGAGAAAAGGGATTTCAGAAACAGCAAAAATATGTAAAATAGAATTACTTTATATTCCATTCTATAAGATGGTGGTAGCCATTATATCTGGAATGAAAGTCATTCATTCAGGATCTAAATGATGCAGTGTTGTCTCAGACAGCAAATTAAACCAAGGTGCCATGTGTGTGTCATGTCACCAGATAGCTGTGGAACCAAGTGTTGGGGGACTGGTACTGTTTAAGAAAATTATTTCTGCTGAATTAAGCTTGGCCTGTGCACCTAAGGAAATGCATTGTCCCACATCACTTACCAAAGGATGAATCTAGAAGGCTGGAAATAAGGATTGTCTGTCACTGAAATGTAATGAATGCAAGTTAGATTTCATAATCAGAAGCATTAAACCTTGTGTCTGTTTTGATGTCCTGACAACATCTCACCTGTTTAGCATATTTCCATCAGACATCAATCCTGGGTTCTAATATAAATATTGGGCTATGGCAGTGAACATACAGATTTGTCCTGACTTAGATATGAGAATGGCTCCTATATATTAGTTGTCTCTAATAATTGGCCTTAATGACAAACAACACAATAAACATTAGTAAAGCGTTCAGGATTTATTTAACTTCAGTCTAAATGTTAGTTTGGAAATACCTGCTTATGAATAAAATGGCCACACCCTCCCCAGCTTTTGGTTTCGTCACTGCTTTGGATTTTGGCTATTCTAATAGGTGTTTTGCCTATTTAAAAAATAAGGTAGTTAGTTTTTTTACTGTTGAGTTTTAAGAGTTCTTTGTACATTTTAGATAACGGTCCTTTATTAGATGTATGTTTTGCAAATACTTTTCCTCAGTCTGTGGGTTGTCTTCTCATTGTCTTGACAGTGTCTTTAACATAGTTGAAACGTTTAATTTTAATGAAGTCCCGCTCATCATTTTTTTTTTTATATGAGTTATGCCGTTGGTGCTGTATCTGAAAAGTAATTGCTATAGTCAAGGACATCTAGGCTTTCTCCTATGTTTTCTTCTAGGAGATTTATAGTTTTGCATTTTATATTAGAGTCTGTGATTCACTTTGAATTATTTTTTTGAACGGTTAAATTCTGTGTCTAAATTGGTTAGTTTTCTTTGTGAACATGGATGTCTTGTAGTTCTATCACCATTTGTTGAAAAGGCTATCATTTCTGCATTGTGCTGTCTATTCCTTTGTCAATGATTTAGTTGACCATATTTATGCGGATCTATTTCTGGGCTCTTTGTTCTGTTCCTTTAATCTATTTCTGTATTCTTTTACCAGTACCACTCTGTCTTGATTACTGTAGCTTTATAGTAATCCTTTTATATTATGTTAACTATTCTGGGTCTTTTGCCTCTGTATAAATTTTAGATTTAGTTTGCCGATATCCACAAAATAACTTGAGGTTTGGTTGGGATTGTATTGACTCTATAATCAAATTGCGAAGAACTGACATCTTGACAAATTGACTCTTTCTATCCATGAACATGAAATATCTCCCTGTTCATTTAGTTCCTCTTTGATTTCTTTCATCGGACTTATATAGTTTTCCTCATGTAGATATTGTACATAAATTACTGATCCATGAGAAAATTTATAATTAAGATTTTTCATTGCACGATAATATTTTTTAGTTTTCTTCACACCAGCAAAATAATCTTAGATGTTTATATGATTGAACAGAGCAGAGTTGATCTGCTTCTGCCATCTTTTATTCAGGAAGGTCCTAGACATCAAGATACATTCAGAAATAGAAAAATTGGAAACACGTAATAACATATATAGTCATTGATTCGGAATTTTTTTAAAATAAGGAAAACATAAACATATGGATTAAGTAAAACAAATTCGGTTACAAGTGTCAGAAACCCAACTAAACCATTTAGGCCATGGGAAAATATTGGCGAATATTGGTTTCATATAACACATAGAGACTTATGGTTGTCCTGAACAACCAGAATGAGGAACTCAAATTGTACCAGAATAACTTTCTCAAACTTTTGCCTCTGCTTTTCTCACTGCATCTTAACGTTCATGTCTCTTACTGTGAACCGCCTACATGGCAGATAAGGCCGTGGATAGCCTCAAGGCATATGTTAAAGCTCGGCAACCAAGGAAAGACTTTTCTTCATCTCTTTGAGTCCAGATAGAAAATTCCCAGTTAAGGACTCTTTATTGGACCACTTGATGTCACAGGCTCAACTTCAGGCTAATCAACTCTGCATTGAGGCAGTGAATTAAGATTGAAGGCTCTAGAACTCCATGACTGAAAAAGATGGAGAAAGTATTTCCTATTCTGTTACTCCCAGAAGAAAGGAAGCTTCCTGAGTTGGAAAAAAAAAGCACAATGAATAATAAATTCAGAAGATGTGAAAAATCATCAGATAATATGAAACCTATTAAAAATTTATCATATCAATTCATATTCAAAAGTCCTTGATTTAGTTTTAGGTCATTGTTCCTCAAAATGTAACGTAAGGACCATCTACATCAGAATCACTAGAAAACTCATTACAAAGGATTGATTCTTTGCCTCCATCCCACACCTACAAATTCAGAATTTTTATGACAAGGACCAAGAATCTGCATAATAAATTAGTTTTTCTGATAATTATGAAGCCCTGTTAAGTTGGGGAAACCACCAGTTTAAGGTTTCCTTTGAAACAGTGTTTGTGAGATGAAAAGGAAGCAACTTAAAACAAGAGAAGTTCAGCTATCTGGCCATAAAGCCAGAATGAAAATTTTCCTTGGTTCTTCATAGATAGGTCATGCAATTGTGCTTCCATATTTTTCTGCTACCTCAGTTGCAGTATTTTTACTGAGGTGGATCTAATTATGTCTTCTATTTTTATTCTTACTTTTCTCAGGACTCAGTGTACATTTAATGACTAAGACTTCTCTATTTCACCTCAGCAGTCTTTCTCTATTATCTTCTTTATTCTCACTGACATGTTTTCAGTTCAGTCTCTAGTTGCTTTCCATTTTCTAACTGGATTATTAGAATAGAATTTACTAACTTGTATCTGAAACTCTTGGGCTCAGACATATTTCAGAATTTTTTCGTTTTATAAATATGATTCATACGTCATATATTAGTAAATACTCAAACATTTGAAGATTAATATTTCTGCAGTGAAACTAAGTGGGATAAATATAAAAAGGGTCATGTCAGTTCAGGTCAGCTTTTGTCATGAATGAGTTTTCAAACTTTTGAGACTTTGGAATTACAGATAAAAGATTGTTTTATAACTATCCTTAGTTTTTTGCCTCCAGTTCTTCTTTCTGTTTTAAAAAGGTCTTATTTAGTTGTCTTCCACTTGCAAAAGCTATGCTAGGCACCTCAGGAGCCGCAAAGTGGAGAAAACCAAAATGCCTGCCTTCTAAGGTGCTCATTTCTCCTTTGAAGAGGAAATTTGAGGAATTTACATCAAAAAGCTAATCAGCTCTTTGTTCTGCTTTTGTAAATATGCTTGCTGCATGCAGGAGCTCAAGCAAGAACTCACTTGCACTTTGTTCTGCTTACCTAGAAATGCAACTATTTGTACCCCTAGCAGCTCCCACCTCTTGTAGCACTCTGTACTCTGGCAGCTCCCCGCTTCCTGCAACTCCCACCCTTCTACCAAGGTTACTACTTACAACCATAACAAGTCCCTCTGCTTTGGAACGGTCTGAGTTCAAATCAACCAGTCAGCTTATGTAAAATCCTTGTCTATAAGGAATGTTGCCACTGAGCTTGGGGTCCACATCTTCAGAGCGTTATCTCCTCTGGGACTGTGTATAATAAACTTGCTTTCTCCTTCTCTCCGAGTTACTGCTTGGTTCTTTGCTGGACTAGTTTTGGGATTTTTCCACAGCATTTTTGGAGATTCCAACCACGCCAGCCCCTTGAGCCGCCGGACCGGTGGCTTGGCCTGGCCAAAGCAGAGGGGAACCAAGACGACTAAGGAGGCGCACCACCCGACCAATATTCCGGGTTCTCTTTCAGATTGGTGCCCCGACTCCTGGTGAGGCCGAGTCACCAACTGGGCTCATAGGAGGGAAGGGCCAACTCACCAGGAACGGCTGCAAGAGGAAAAGGTACCAAGGTAAGGAGAGGAAAATGTAGGGTCCCAGGGCAGCCCCCATTCAGGAAGCTGATCCCTTCCTGATCTTCAGAGCGAAGACAGTGGTTAGGGAATCTGACAAGTATTCCAGGTTCACGGAGTCTCCAAAAGTGGGGGCGGACCCTGGGTCTCCCCAGTGGTGGAGACATCAGGTTAGGCCAGAGGCCTTCCACTAGGGAACCTGGTGAGTATTCCAGGTTCAGAGGGGAGGCACTGTTTAGCCTGGTGTGTGAATAAGAGCTTTCTCAGTGGGGAGGCATCAGGTTGAGGCAGGCACCCACTAGCCGAAGGGTATACCGGCAGGGAGGAGAAATGTTTTAACTTTATGTGTGATTGTGTGAGTGAATGAGTAGCTTGGTCAACTTGATCAGTTAGGTACAAGTTTGTAGCTACACGTCTGGGCACCCTTATATATAAGAATTTTACACAAGCTGATTGGTTGATTTGAACTCAGGCCACGGAGTTCATTTGGACTCACTCTGCAGGTCCGTGGTGAATGGCATATGGTCCAGGGTGGCATTGGACTAGTGCCCCATCGCCAGTCACAAAGCAGAGTCCACTATGGCTAAGCATCACCTAAGCTCCCGGCGAGGTGACATGGCCAGATGAGTATGTGAATGCTCTCTTCTGTGGAGGGGGCACCCACTCTTGTTTGTCTTTGCATCACCGTCGTAGGTTAGGAAGAGCTTAACACTAAGTAAGAGGGGGAGCTCCATCACCCTCCGGAGGGCAACCATGCGCCCTTCACAAGTTAGTGGACACGTTAAGGAATGGTGGGAGGTTGTATGAAAGAGAGTGAATGCTGAGTGACTGAGATGTGGCCTAACTACGAAGTGAGAGTTAGCCCCAATCCGCAGTTCTGTAGGCGAACCTCATATGGCTTATGGTGGCCCCACTGGATCTCTGAGAGGAGTCTCCTCCAGTGGTCCAGATTGGGGGTTTATACCGACCCGCCAATGCTAAGAGGCACCTGAAATCCCTGCGAAGGGAGCAGCCGGAGATGGGGGGAAGTGAATGACGTCCCCTTCAAATTTCCCCGACCCTACCCTCCATCCCCTTTGTGACGTGATAGTTGTCTGTCATGGGAGATGGGGGCAGGTATTCCTGAAATATATGGTGGAAAAGAAAATAGGAAAACGTCTTGGTAACAGAAGGTATAAGGTCTGGAGACTCATTCTGAAAGAATTGAAGAGGAGATGTTTGTCTCAGAGTTGGTTATTGAGTGAAAAGAGGCAAACTGAGGGAATAAAGAAAGTGTGAAAGAAGGTTTGTGAAGGGAAAATCCTGAGGTAAAGTTTTGTGTGGAATAAACTTGGAAACAAGGATGTAAATTTGTGTTGAAAGTAAGCTGATGCAAAATTAAGCATTGTGTTTAATGTTTCTTAGACTATTGGTCTGACACTAATGTTTTGAAAAGGTTTTCTGATCAGAAAACTGAGATTCTGTATTTCATCAAAATTAATTTCAGTGTTTTGTGCTGCCTTAACTAGGTTCCTGGGACTTTAAAAAATATACTAACACCAGCCTCTCCGCTCCGTATTTAAAGGAAACTCCCTGCAAAATGGGAGGACATTCTTCTAAGCTAACCATCTTAAACTGTATGCTAAAAAATTTTGAGAAAGGTTTCTCAGAGGATTATGGGGTTAAGCTGACACCGGGAAAGCTTCGTGTGCTTTGTGAGTTTGAATGGCCTACCTTCGGGGTTGGATGGCCCTCGGAAGGGACCCTAGACCTCCCCACTGTGGAAGCTGTGTACTGGGTAGTGACAAAGACCCCTGGACATCCAGACCAGTTTCCATACATAGCCTCATGGTTGCATATCGCCACTATACTGCCCCCTTGGATTCAGATCTGTGTGAAGAGGCAGAGACAGAGTAAGGTACTTATGGCCCTACCGACTTGGGGTAAGGACAAAGAGGAGCCAACAAAAATCATCCACCAAGGGGGCCCTTCAGCAGCCGCAATTACTGCTGGTGGGGGCTCACATGCACTAGGCAGGCCCACCAGGCTTCAAGAGCGTCCAGGGACTTTACCTGGCCAAGAAGATCCTCGTGCACGGGAGAGGCCAGGGCACGGCAGGGCCGATGGGCTGCGGGCGCCCAATGCCAAACAAGCAGAATCTGCGGGTGGTAGAGAGCACACTGCAGCCCTGCATCGTGTCTATCGAAGGGCTGTTGTCCACCACCAGCGTCCAGAGCCTGCTCATGTCGGTGGGGCCCATTCAGGGAGGAGAGAGCAATGGCTTTTTTCACCTGGGGGGCCAGCCCCAGTGGCTCCCCCAGCCCCCGGCAGTAAGACAGCAGCCCATCTGCAAAGGGACCCCGAGGAAGAACCTATCTTCCTACCGGACAGCCCTCCACCATCGGTGCCTTTGCTGCCCCGAACTGCCCCAGAGCCCTGGCCTGGCACCATGTCCTCTGCCAGGTTCAAGTTCAACTCCTTAGACTGTTCCGCCTGGTACGTGGGACTGATGTCTCGTCAGGAGGCACAGACCCGGCTTCAGGGCCAACGCCCTGGCATGTTCGTGGTTCGCGACTCCTCCACCCGCCTTGGGGACTATGTGCTGTCCGTGTCCGAGAACTTGCGGGTCTCCCACTACCTCATCCACTTGCTGCCCAACCACCATTTGAAGATTGGGGACCTGGAGTTTGACCACTTGCCGGCCCTGCTGGAGTTCTACAAGAGTCACTACCTGGACACCACCACCCTGATTGAGCCCGCGCCCAGGTATCCAGGCCCATCAGAATATGTACAGACTCTGTATGATTTTCCTGGAAGTGATGCTGACGATCTGCCCTTTAAAAAGGGTGAGATCCTGGTGATACTAGAGAAGCCTGAAGAACAGTGGTGGAGTGCCCGGAACAAGGATGGCCGAATTGGGATGATTCCCGTCCCTTATGTTGAAAGGCTCGTAAGAGCCTTACCACATGGAAAACATAGAAACAGGAGTTCCAACAGTTATGGGATCTCAAAACCTGCTAAGACCTCTGTAAGTAAAAACTATGAACGATCTATCATTCGCAGCTTAGCCTCCACTGACCCTCAGACAAGTTATGTTCAACAGCCAGTGGGCCAAGAATGTCAGGAGTGTGGACAATGCTTTGCTACCATTGAGGACCTCAATGCGCATCAGAAGATCTATGCCCAAGAGGAGTTCTATGGGGGGAAGCAGCTTGGAGACTCTGTGATCCAGGGCGTGGGCCCGGATCAGCCTGAGCAAGATGAGCCAGAGGAGCGGGACGAGCAGGGTGATCCTAAGGACATGATCTATAGGTGCAAGGACTGTGGGCTTGGCTTCACAGATCACACAGACCTTAAGGATCACCAAAAAGTTCATGGCAGAGAGTATCTCACTGACACTCATGAGTACACGCACTCTGTCATTCACACCCATTCCATGGGTGGGTATCAGAGAGATTATAACGGTGAGCAGCTCTACGAGTGTCCAGCATGTGGGGAGTGTTTTGTTCATGGCTCATTCCTCTTTGAGCATCAGAAAGTCCATGAGCAAGATCAGTTTTATGGCTATAGGAGGTATGATGAGCCTTTTGTGCAACCTTTGGTCGTTAACTCTCAGAGGCCTCATGCCCCACAGAAGAACCCTCCTCCAGGGGCGCTCCTTCAGTGTCACATGTGTGGACAAGATTTCATTCATGGCTCTGTCCTTAACGACCAGATGACAGTTCATACTGGAGAAAATTTACCGGAGCAGGGCCAGGGCAGTGACAATGCCAACAGCCCAGAGTTGGCCCTCACCGAGTTACAGAGAAGTCATGCCGAAGAGAAACACTGCAAAGGTGAAACCTGCGGAGAATCCTTCCTCAGTCAGTCAGACCTTAGGGATTGCAAGAAAATTCATGAGAAAGGTGAGCCCTACAATTATGGGGCTGCCTTTGTTCACACCTCATTTCTTACTGAGCCCCCCAAAAGAGATTCACTATTCTTTGAGTGCAAGGACTGTGGGAAGTCCTTTATGCATAACACTGTTCTCATTAAACATCAGAAATACAACTGCAACAAGATGATATGCCGCAAGTGTTATGCCTACCTGCATCCCCATGCTGCCGACAGCCAGAAGAAGACAGTGTGAAGGTTGGATAACCCCTTGACTTAGAACTTTACCCTCATTTTCTAAATTATAGAGAAATGAAGTAACCCATGACATCAGCATAAACGTTTTGAATGTACACGATGGCTTCCTCAGCATTTGTATCATAGTTGTATTGTCAAAGAGTAGCCCATTTTAGAGTTCTTTTGGATCATAAACTGGAAATACTGATGGAAGCAAACAAGTGGAGAGAAACTGACAAGGAAAGGATCTTCCTTCTCATCACTGCCCTGTTTATTGTACTTGTGACTAATTTTGTCATATTCATCAGAGAAAGCTCGAGGCCAAGTCTAATCCAGGGGTGCAAACAATTGGAACTATGCCACTCGAAGACCTAGAAGCGGACTTTACTGAGGTCAAGCTCTGCAGGAACCACCGATACTTGCTTGCGTTGATTTCCACCTACTCCGGATGAGTTGAAGCCTTTCCTGAGGCTTCAGCGCGCACTGAGCAGGCACAAGAAGTAGCCAGGGCCTTACTAAGGGAAATTGTTCCAAAATACGGACTACCTGTCTGTAGGATCAGACAATGGACCTGCCTTTGTGTCTGAGATAGTCTAAACCTTTTCCAAAGCTCTAGGAATCAAATGGAAGCTCCACATGGTCCCCAGGGCACAAAGTTCAGGGAAAGTTGAACTCATGAACTGGACCCTCAAAACCACTTTAGATAGGATTTGTCAAGAAACTCAGTTACCTTTAGGGAATTGGGTCTACTCTTTTCAGCCAGGAGATGAAGTAAGGGTTAAAGTCTGAAAAAAGGAGCCGCTCCAGCTGAGTTGGATAGGCCTTCACACTGTTGTATTAGCAACTCCCACTGCTATTAAAGTTGCAAGTGTCTGGATCCACCTCCAGAAAGCCGGGAGACTTGGACTGCAGAGCCTCTTCCTGATCAGCTGCTCTAAGTCATGTTCCAGAGGCAGCAGAAGTCCACCTGAGGTCGCCGGTCCTGCTCTGGCCACCCCTGGAAACTGGCCAGTCTACATATGGCAGAAGCTTGAGGATCCACCACCACCACAGTTGGCTGAAACTGGTGCAGACGGATTCCACCAACCCTTGTAAGTAGGAAGACAGCATGCCCTGCTCCAGCCACAAACCAGAAGCTGGCTGGTTCACGCGTGCCCGAAGCCTGAGGAAGTTCATCGTGGGACTCCTTATAATTGGACACTGGGGAGGGAGGGAAATTGAGGCAGAGGACTGTGAGCTGTGTATTCATGTCACCAAAGGAGGTAAGAGAATTTCCACTACCTTAATTTTCCATAGATACTATAAATGTCAGGGAACTCAGAAGGGGACCTGTACCTATAACCAGACTCAATATTCAATATGCGTCCCAGGAAGTAATCAACCTTATGTATGTTACAACCCAAATAAGCCTCCCACTGAAACGGTTTTTGAAATAAGGGTAGCTCTGATGGACCACAGGGGAGGATGGACAGATGGACCCATGTTGGCCCAGACTAGAGTGGAAGAAAATCCTAATCAGATAATCCTAAAGTTTGATGCTTGTGCTTTATGAGTCAAGGGCAAAGGAAGGAAGGGAGATCCTGTGGATCTCAGCTGGGAAAAGAGCTACAGAACAGAAGAAAAGTATATATGTCCCCACAGTTCCTCAAGTGGAATAAGCTGTGCCTATTGGTCATGTGTCCTATGAGCTACTTGGGAAAAGGACACCACCAAGAAAGAGGTACATTTAAGAAAAGGGATAGCCTTATCAAACTGTACCACACATATGTGCAATCCATTAGAGTTAATCATAACCAAACCCATGAGCCCTCTTTGGAGTTCCGGAGAATTATTAACATTTGGCATTGAAGGGACGGGGTTAAATCCCTATGTTCAAATTTGTATTCGTATTAATGGTTGAGTACCAGCCCATTCAGCCCAAGTCTATCAGATTTATAAGTCCTTCTACAAGGAAATAACTGAACCCCTACCCCTATCACCACAATCAATCAAAAACTTATTTCTCAGAATGGCTGAAGGAATAACTTGCTCCCTGAATGTCACTTCCTGCTATGTATGTGGGGGAACCCTAGTGGGAGATAGATGGCCATGGGAAGCTACTGAATTGCTTCCCACCCAGGTAATGCCAGATATGATGGCCCCACGTGAGCTTTACTGGATTTATGGAAGCACAGCCTATATCCGCCTCCCCACAAATTGGGAAGGAAGCTGTGTAATTGGCATGATAAAACCATCCTTTTTCCTCTTACCTCTGAAAACCGGAACAGCTTGATCACCTGGTCCCACAACCCCTGCAAAGGGTAAAAAGAGAACTCCAAATAGGGGACTAGGAGGATGATGAATGGTCCCCACAACGAATAATCCGATACTATGCATCTGTCACTTGGGCAAAAGATAGATGATGGGGGATACCGAACCCTTATTTACATGTTAAACTGAATTATCCGACTGCAGGCAGTCTTAGAAATCATTACTAATGAGACTTGTTTTATGATTAAAAAGAAAAAAGAAAAGAAATTCAGCAAATTATCAAAGAGATGAAATTTGAATCTTTAGTTAGGGCTTGGATTATAACCTGTATAGGGATGGGTATACGAGTGAGAATATATTACATTTTGAAGTCATTACAACCTACTTTAACATATTCATATTTTTCACTTTATTGTGTAAACTTAGGAAGGTTATGGACTTTCATTTTCCTCATCTTTTCACATAATTGTGAAAACTGAACGAGGTTTATAAATTATGTAAGGCAACTGGCACATCATAGGTATTCAGAAATATCAATTTATAATCCACTTTCTTCAAAGGAAAGAAAGCAAAATATATAAAACAATTTATAATTTAACCTTTTCTTGAGAAATTTAATGTAGTCAGTATTATTCATTTTGTAATTAGTTTCCTCTTCTGTCATTACTCTCTTAACAGATCACTGGTGTGCCTTGTGGCACACACAGATGGAAAAGTGAGGCACCTCAACCTCTGACCACCAGTGATTTGTGAAAACTCTGGTTAGCTCATGTGACATCTTCTGTCTGCTGTGACTGTCTCATAGCCCACATGGTTGGGAAAACATGGTTTGCGAACGCTCTGCAAAGCTTTTTGTGACATCTGGAGATGTGCTGACGTCTGATGTCTTGATCCAGTCCATCAGAGACCTTGTGGAGAAAAACACATGTCTGCATGATTGTCTGCATGGACTTCAAATGCACAGAACTTAGGCCAAAATAATTTGGCAGATTCACAAGTAAGAAAGAAGAAAAATGATGGTGGCTCCATGGTGACCCTAAACCCACCTTGTACCTTGTTCTGACATTGCTCAGCTGCCCAGAGGCTTGCTGCTAGTCTTCTAGACACTCAAAACAACCCTCAGTGGCTCTATGAAGGTGATTTATAAACGGTGAAGGAATATCACAATACCACTTCTGTGGTCAAAGAGAAGTGAATTGTTAACCTTGCTACTTTGAGTTTTGGTTTGTCAATTATGTAAAGAAGCTCCCAATAGTGTACTTGCCCCTCGAATATTAAACACCTGGCAATCTGCCACATCCTGTGGAGCTGAGATCTTGCTTTTGATTTGAAAAGCAGCGTCATAGTTGGGTTTCCACTTAAGTGACTTTCAGCTGCTTTGAATTGCCTGAAGTTGAATAAAAATATGTTTTACCAGGTGTTTTCCAAGCAAGGTTGCTCAGAAATCTGGCAGAGGAGTTGGGAACTGATTTGTTGATGTGCGCAATCATGACTAGGCTCACCAATCTCTAAAAACAAATAAGAGAGAGAGAGAGAGATGTAGTAAATCTATGATAAACCAATTCTTTATAGTTTTATGAGAACATGTTAAACCTCTACCCAAGGCTTGAGAGAAGCAAACACATACTCATTTAATTAAACCATACCAAATAGCAGATGGCCAAGAAGCAAGTACTCATTATTCTAGGAGAACTCTGAGCTAGAATAAAAATAAGAAGCACCTTCTTGCATGGGCTCGTGCATGAGGCAGCTTGATAAAGTGGAAGAAATTGATAGACTTGACGCCTAGTTCTCTGAAATATTCATACAGAATCTCATTAATTAGAAATGTTCTCATAATGGAATTGTGTGGAAGTAAGGAAAAGAGGCAGGATTGGGCAGAGGGAGAATGCAGTTCCAATGAAGTAGGCACACTAAAACTAATATTGCTGTTCAGTGTTTACCCAGTTAGAATAAGGGGCTGCATCTCTGTAATCCTTTTTTGGACATATTTGGATTTAGGCTGCCCTAGAAAGAAACAATCGTGGACAGGTGGTTTCTTCAGCTTGGTGGAGGTCATCATCTCACAGCAGTCCCACCAAATGGAGGGATAAGTCCTTCATTCCTGAGTGGGGATTGGGACATCACAGGGTCTACCACAGTACCTTATCTATCACTTTTTAAAAATGCAGCTTAATTTTTTAATCCACAAGTGTTATATTTGCTACCTCCTATCTTAAAGCATCAAACAATGATCAAAAGTGCCAGATTCATAGGTATGTTTTTCTTTTTACAAAACGATAATGATTCAAACCTATTACTTTATATTAATTGAGTGGTCATGTACTCATTGAATTCAGCAAATATGCAAGGGGTTGGGAACACTTTAGTGAACAAAACAAGTCCTTGTCATGGTGTTTGCAAAATCTAGATAAGTGTAATTACTAGTCTTAGCTTCCCAGGGTTTGCCACTTTGGTCAGTCGGTACAATTTAATAGTAAGCCAATGATCAGTCAAAATATTTCCTTAAATAGCTTGCCTTTGTGTCTTCTATCTTTTGTCAAAGGGATCTGTGTGTGAAAGCCCACCTTCAATTTTCAGGAAATTTACGAGATAGCTTTAGGTTTCACTTCCTGCTTGTACAGCCCTCAAGGTCAGCCAGAGGTGGATGACTGAGGTCTTGTACATTCCTAGGTTTTTCCTGAGTTTATACATTGCCTTACGCATGCACGAGTTCTTTTAGATCCCTAGGAATATGTTGGAGCTTTTCAAAGTTCCTTCTGGTCCTGTAGTTCTCTAGGACTTCCTTTTAAATTTTTGTCTAGGCTCTAGCGGACCCTAACTTGAACCATAGCCTGAGGCATTTGTGGTGTTGGTGGAAGATTGATATTGTTTAAACCAAAATCCCTTGGGGAGAGGGCTTTTCATTTTTGCTGAATGCGGCTCTGAGTCAAATCAAATAGCCACATAAACTTGAAATGGAGATTTTCTAGGAAGCAACCAGTTTGGACAAAATATTGACTGCTCTGCACATGAAGCTTTTAACAGCACTCCAAAAGATGCCAGTCTTCTCTTTCAGCTGTGAGGCTGCTGGCTTTTCTTGGCTACATTGTCACAGGGTTGGTGAGGGTGATCTTGCTTGGAATAGTTTCAAGTTAAATGTCATACAGTCCACTGTTTTACAGAGAAACGTCAGTAATTTCTCCTGAACAAGGAAGTTTTTCAATTTGTTCAGTGTTTTTGGTTAATTTCCAGAGTTGAAATTATTGATTTTAATTATTTTGCCAGTATTTTCATTGTTTTTGTAGGCGAGCCATCGTTGATTATTCTATTGTTGATGAATGTATGTTTTTTTCAGTATTTTTTTCTTATTATGAATAAAGCTGATGTGAACATCCATTTACAAGTCTTTAAAAAATTATTTTATTTTATAAGAGCACTGATATATAGCCAGTTAGAAAAAATGAAAAACCTCAAAGAGGAAAAAATGGATTTCATACAATGATACCAAGATATATGATTGTCACATGAGGGAATTAATGTGATCTCCCTTAACTAGTAATGGAGGCCAAAAATGTTGGGCATTTTCCAAAAATTGTAAGAAAGTTATTTCCAAACAAATGAGAAAAACATTATGAACTAAATATTTTTGAATCCTTACCATTTCTCTAATCAAGGTGAGATAACACAGTTTTCTTCCTGTGATGCCCAGCTGCTCAAATTTTCAAGTGAACTGAGTGAAACAAACCAGATATTCATGAAAATGATTATGATCTGTGCTATTTTACAAGGGTTACAATTTCACCTAAGTACCACATAAGTGGTTTGTTTAAACATCTCAGTTATATTTTATGAGTTGGATTTCTTCTCTAATTGGGAGGGAAATGAAGCCATTAAGACATGCTCTTTGGCACTGTCACTAGTATTTCCATTAGTTTGTCAAATTAAAGAATATATATTGCTATTCAAAATGGCTGTTAATATTAAACCAGTTTCTCTAAAATATAAACAAGTGAGCTTTATTCTGACTAAAAGTGTCAGATCAACGTGTTCCCGTAAGACATTGGTTCTCAAGGTGTGGTCTTCCTACTTAAACGTGTCAGCTTCAACATCACTTGGGAACTTGTTGGAAATGCAAACTCTTGGCCTGCACCCCAGACCTACTGAATCAGAATCCCTGGGGTTGAGGTTCAGCAATCTATTTTAACCTGGAGATTCTGATAACACACTCAAGCTTGAGAACTACTAGTTTAAGACACTGGTTTTTAATTTTGGATTGCACTGTAGTCACCAATGAGACTTCAGAAAACACCGAGGCCTGAGTTCTATCCCTGGAATTCCTCTTTAAATGGTCCAAGGTAGTGTGGATATTGGGATTTTTAAAATCCCTGGAGATGATTCTAATGTGTGGCCAAAGATGAGAACCATTTGCTTAACAGGGTCAAAAGAAATAGCATCCCTGGTTGGAGCTGTTACTAGAGCTGGAAGCTCTCACTTGCATTTTGAGATAGGACTTTGTTTCTGTCTTCATCTGAGTACAATTAAAAAAGAAGTGCCTCCGGAAAGCAAGGGGACTGCTGAGTGTTAAGAAGTGGCTCCCTTGTTACAGTTTAGTAGAAAACTCAGTTGCCAAAATACAAGTAACTACTTCAGTGGTATATATGAGAAGAATATTGTAAAATGAATTTCTTGGCTAAATGGCAAACTTTAGTCAGAAAGGGGAAAATTCTGTATTCTTCGTAGGAATAGAAGCCCTGGAGGGAGTGCCACTCTGGTTTGTATTTTTATATCTTGTTCTTCAAGGAGAAACAACGATGTAGACCCCTATTCTCAAGTTCTTTTTTAGACCAAGACTCAACCAACATTACCCATGGTTCCTTTGTGTTAGAATGTTTTCCCTTCTCATAACCCCTGGCCATAAGGGATGGAGCATGGTGGGAGTGGGGAGCCATAGGCACTCTGAAAATCAATATGTGGAGGAAAACCCATTTTTTGCTAATAGGTTGATAATAAAGTCACAAATGATAAAAGTTTTCACATTGGTGAAGACCTCCAACTATAAGCTATCTGAATTAAGGGGGAAATTCGCTGAACTAAGGGTAATTCTTACCCTGATAACACCTCTTATTGAAGTGGAGGAGGGCCTAAAACCAAGAAAGGATTGTGAACAGGTGTGACGGAAGAAATGTTCACATGAGCTTTTTTCAGAAATGTATTCTGAGATAATCTTGAGACATCCCTGTCATTCCCAGAAAGCCATAAATAGTACACCCTGCTAAGATTTTGCAAGCCAGAGCAGTTCGATATCTATCACAACTGCAATACAATTTCCAGAGACTCTAAAGGTCAAACTGGTTCTCCTTTCTCTTATCACCTCTCGCCCAGTATTCATGACTAATTCTGTGAAAGTTCTGCTAAGGCTCGTGAGTGATGTGGGCTGATCAGGGAAATAAATGCCATCACCCCGCTCTTTTCAGGGTACCCCCAGCTTTTCGTGAATATGGGAGCACTAGTCTGGATCTTGATCAGAATGGCACAATGGCAAACGCCCTGATGATGTCTCTCTTCTAGGGTGGGTATAGGTTAATATTTATATGATGATCAAAGCAGACAAGACAGTTGTCTTCATCAGTTCCCCGTATTGAAATTTCAGTCATGTGTTGCCTGGGTAAGGTTTAATCTTTAGCCAGAGATCCTCATAGGTGAATGTTTATAAGTTAAAAAAAAAATGGTGATGATAAAATAATTTATTTAAGCAGATATTGGCTGCCTATGATTATGCCAGATTTCAGAGATATTGTTCCTTGTTCTTTATACTATCTGAAGATAATATAGAAATCTAGAAAGTATGCTAATATACTAGGATTCCTTCAACTGTGGGACGACCATGAACCAGAAAAAATTTACCATAATCTCAGCTAAATGCAACTAAATTCATATAGAACTCCACTTGGACTGACCTAGGGATTGGGCTTCCATTATACTCCATGCTTAAGCTTTCTAATGGTTCTGACTTTTGGATTTTATAAGTTTCTCATGGGAAAGATCCTTTAACTCAGTATACAAGTCAGTATGGTCTAATCAAACCTGATGTGTTTTCTGACAGTATCTAGAAAATGTTATTTCAAAGTGACCTCAGATTGTAAGTATTTATAGGATTACCTGTAAATGAACAAACTTGGAAGGAGATAGTCTAGATGGCATGGCTGACATGCTAAGTTTTTGGTTACTTTTGGGATCAACTGAGAGCTGAGAAGGCCTGGATTTCTCTCACATGAGTTCCAGCAGGTGTACAGTTGACACAGCCTTACTTTCATTCTGATTAGGTAGTGTATTCAGTGGATAGTTTTGCTGCTAGATGAAAGTACCTCAGAGGGAAAACCCAGTCGATTTTCTGTCCAGCTTCTCCAGACCCACTAACGTTAATGATGTTAGATTCTGGGTGCAATTTGTTTTAAATGAAGAAAGTCCTGATGTTTTAACATACAGTTCTCATTCTTTCCCGACATTGTCAGCATAGAAAAACAGGGATCTGGGGAAAGTTCATTTCTTTCTTCTTCTTAGTAGCAGCTGGGTGGTCCAGACAAGACCATTTGTTAAACATTATGGGAGGAGATTGGGGAAGGATAAACACTCCTTGGCAAGAACAAGAATCAGGTAGTAGGAGCTGCTGTATCCTGTGGGTAAAATGGAAATTTATCTTTATTTAAAATATTTATTTGTGATGATATCCTAAAGAGGACAAGATTCTTCTCTCAGATGATGAGGCATGTTTTCTGAAAAGAAAAACAAAAAATAAAAAAAAACCCTCTCCTCTGGTTTCATTTCTTATTATTTTTCCCCCTGACCTTTTGCTCTTTGATGTGAGTGGGTCATATTTACCTTTTGCTTCTTGTGAAACAACAGAGCGCAGAGCCCTGGGCCCCTAAGTTAAGAGTTCTGGTTCCCAGTCTCTGCCCTGGGACAAACCATTAATATCTCTCTGTCTCATATCCCATCCATGAAATGAATGTAATCAGATATAGGTAACACTTGAAGACGTGACTCTTTGAAGAAAGCTTCTTTGCAAACAGATAATAGGAAGAATGATAAAAACTTCAAGCATCTGAGTGTGGGCAAAAAATAATTTAGGATGAAACCACATCTAATAGTTTTTAAGTGCTGTTTCCTGCACTGTGTTTATCTTTGATGAATCTAATCCAGCAGAATATTACACATGTGCAGCACCTCTCTGCAGTGAACTGTGGAAGTCAGGAGTGGGGAGCTAGGGAGAGTAGAGAGAATGGGGGTCAAAGGGTGGCTTTTTATGCCTTCTGTGGGCATTGGGTGGTAGCAAAGAAACCAGTTACGACCTTTGCTGTTCGCTAATGATAACTAACTTAATGGAATCCTGCCCATATTAGAGACTACTTACATTATTGTGTTTATTATAGCACTATAATTATTTGTGAGCATGCTTTTACTTTCTTCTTGACTGTCAATTCCTAGATTGTAGGAATGCGTCATGTTCATATATTAATTTCAGCATCTCACCAGATGTTTGGCACATAGTAGCTCCTTAAGAGGGGTTTGACAAATAAAAAATAATGTTGACTTCCATTTAAGAGCTCAAACTATTAAGTACATTTCTAAACAATTTTATATGTGATAGCATGTGTAATTCTTATTATAGCTATGGACATACACCATTAGCATTATGTAGTACAGATATAAAAGAGAGATTATTGGGGGGAAATCTGACAGAGAAATAATAAAGTATACACAATCCTCAGACTCTCTAAGCCCAAAGCTTAGACATGACCGATGGTTCTGTAGAGAGGGACACTGTCCTCAGAGTATTTACATAAGTGATTCTTAAAGTATATGTTAGACTGTCATCATTATCACTTGGAATCTCATTATAAATACAAATTTGGGGGCTACAGTCAGACCTAGAGACTCAGAAGCTTTAAGGGTAGGGCCCAAAATCTGTGTTTTATTAAGTATTCAGAGTAGTTTAATGAACATTGAAATTTAAAAACCGTGATTCCTTGAAATGGTGGTGAAAGTGGGGATTAGGGGAAAACACACAGGGTATATCTGTGTCTCTGAAACAACAGAAACTCCCTCCTCAGGGACGTGGCCTTGCTAGAAGTGGTGGGGCATGGACTGGTGGCTGGTGTCAGTCTGTTCTTCTGTTGAGATAACTCAGCTGCTGAGCCAGCTCTCTGCTAAGGGAGCCAGAAAGAAAGAAAGGAGAATCTCCACAGCCATTCGCATTCATCTCTCATCAGATGTGTCCTACTGTCCTTGCTTTACAGATGTGGAAAATGCAGCAAAATGGAGTGCATAACTTGTCTTATGCACCCAGATGAGGGGTGGTAAAGCCCTGATCCAAACCCATATATTTTCATTCCATATCCCTGGTTCAGAGATCTATCTTTTAATAAGATTTTCTAGTGATTCTTTTCACATCTAGGTTTGAGACTGATGCCTCTCAGCCTATCACAATGTTTTACATAGACAGCAGACTTCCGTAGACATCTGCTGAACTGACTAGAACAAGCAGCTAATTCTGCATCTGATGAAGTTATGTCTCCTAAGATATTAATGGCTGATATGGCAGGTGTGTAACTTTTCTAGTGGCCTTTTACAGTTAACAAAAGCTGCCTAGGACCAGCGGCCTTCATTTCTTACTATACAGGGGCCACTGTGCATGCCCTTTTAGAAAGGCCTCCCAAAAGAGCTCTTTAATCACATTTATAACTCTTCCCCAGGTTTATATGTAGCAGACTGTATTGTTCTCCTTTCCCTACCCATCAAAGGGTACACAAGGACATAGCAGGTGCCTTACTTTTTCTGGCAGCTGTGTGTGCTCCACCTGCAGCCCCCGGCTCCTGCGTTTATAAATGTTTTTAGAATTTTCTTATTCCCAGTTTCTGGGATAACATAATAAGGATAGCTTGCTGTGTATTTGGAATTGATGGTTTTTAAAGACTCAATTTCCAAATCAAATAGCTAAATTGGCACCCAATTCCTAATTACCCATTGATTCTCGAAATATCCTATGAACTTTACCAAGCAGAAACGGGAAATGAACTAAAACAGGCCATTGGCCTACCGGACGGATGCTATTTGAAGAAGTGGTTTTAAAATTTCACTTTGGTTTCAAAGATTTGTTACTTGGAAAAGGCCATGTACTTGGCACTATTTTATTTTGATGGAAAAATAATTGTAGAGTATTAGTGTTTTTCAAGTGAGTTTATTTTACTGAATCTTTCAAGCTCATATTTTTGTTCTCAAATCTACACAAAGTTTCTTATACTTGACAAGTATCATTTGAAGATCAATATTCCATATTAAGCATCTTGCATAATTGATTAGCTCCATGATTCTCATACCTCAATTCTTATTGTGAATCAGAATCGACTGGAAGCATTTAAATAAATACTGCACAGAATACTGCACCCCACATCCCACACCCAGTGCTTCAGATCAAATTGGTCTTTGGTCAGAACTATTTATATTATTATTATTTTTCAATCTTCCTAAGAGAGTCTATGGGAGAGCCAAGGTAGAAAATACTGGACTAAAACTGAAGTTTTTGAAATTAGTTAATTCTATAGCCAAGATAATAGATTTTTTTAGTTTATTTGTTTTATAACTTTCTTTGTGAGAAAAAGCCTGCCTCCTTTAACTTTTTCTTCATTGTTTTAATTTTCTATGTAAATATAAATGAGATTATCTTAAATTATTTTTGGAATAAGATGGGCATAAATATTTTCATTTTTAGAACAAGCTAAATGAAGCATGTGATAATTTATAATGAAAGTAAGAGAGTAAACATAAATGAAAGTGTACATAGACAAGGCCAACCGAAGTTGAAGCATTCTTTTATATTACAAAAATTTACCGAAGACTTTAAATGCTAGACATTAGGTTTTGGCTATTGGAGGTTAAAAGATAGCTAATATAATCCTATGTCAGGGTTCTTTGGTTGCAAGCAACAGAATTTATTTCTGCTAATTCAAGCAGAAATACAATTTTATTAGAGGAACTTGGAGGGAGTACAGGACTGAAGGGAAGGATAAAAGAAACGGAGGAAAAAAATCAGAGTCAGAGTGGGCAAAACCTGGCGTTCTGGTGATCTAAGTAAGATCAACTATACAACTGTTTGGTTGAGGACCTAAGGTTGAAATGAAAGCACTCTAATTACTCTTTTTTTCAGACTTGCATTATTCAGTTCAAGGTACAGAATCCCAAGACAGAAAGTCCAATTTGTCCAGCTTAAATAATGTGCCCACAAGCTTGGCGGGGAAGGCCTGTCCCTTTGATTTATAGCCTCTGCAGGACTGGTCCTAATGAGAGGAAATAATCCCCCAGAAGGTGATTACCGAAAGATGGAAAAGATGCGGGGCAGCCAAAAAACAATCCTCGAGGCCTTCATTAAGTAATTTCAACTAGAAGGCTATATGATATGCAGTGTTTAAGAGCCATGTAAATAGTACTTACCATGGACCACTGTCACTCATTTATTCCTACTGAAGCCTGGAGAAGTAAATGTTGTTGTCTGAAGTTTCTACAGATAGTGTAAAAATTAAGGCATGGAGCCATTTAGTCAGTTAACAAAGGTCACAGAGGTGAAAATGTCAGTGGTAAGGGGCAAACCGAACACTGTCAGACTTTATCACCAGACGCTTCCCAGTGAAAGATGATAGATGTCACAAGAGAGGAAGTTGCTTTCTTTGAGAGAATCGGGAAGAACTTGAGCAGGGTTGGGACATGTAGAAACACAGTAACCAAAGAGTAGGCTGTGGTGAAATATATTTCAGGGAGAGATAAAAAAAAAAAAAAAAGGTGATCCAGAGCTTAGAGGCATTTCGGAGGAACTAACCTGTGATGGAAATGTTGGCATATGGATTAGGTAGGGTCTTGGGTATAGATTTTATTTGTCCAGTAATAGAAAACAGTCGATACTTTTTGATCAAGGCTAAGCGAGGGAGGCCCAAGGAACTCTGTGTTTAAGAAAATCAATCTGTGCTTGTGTGCAGTATCAATGGAGTAAGTAGGGGCTCTGAGAGAGAAACAGACCATGCAAACGAAAAGGTGACAGGTAATGAAACTAATGAAGGCCTGTGCTGGAAAGCTGTCTGTGAGAGTGCAGTAGCACTGACAGGTTTCAGCTACGGAATGCATGTTAGAAGTGGTGGTAAGAGTGAGGGAAATGTCAAAATTTCTAAGGTTTTGAGAAAAGTCGGCAAGCTGATGGTAATGCCATAATGGGTAAGTCAGGAAGAGGAGCGAGCTTGGAGAAGGATGTCCAGAGGCCTTGGCAAATTGGGGGACTGGTGCTTTGGAGAATGGTGTGGCCCGGAACTAGAGGTGGCCTGGAACTGTACAGAAATGATGCTCGAAGACATGATGAGAATCAGAGGAAATGAGCTGTTGAAGTTAGAGTTGAGAAATGGTAGATGTGTACTGCTGCAGCTTTGAAATGCTCCCCCAAGTTAATCTGATCCAGTCCTGATCATGTGTACAAGTCAGGGCTAATGAGGAGCTGCTTTTTATATAAAAATTAGATTTTTAAAGTATTTGCGAGAATAACAATATTTTATTTTTCAAGCTAGAATGATTGCAAAGAATTTATATATGTCCCTCTCCTTAATTAAACCCATTCCTTCATGTGTCGATGGGGTGGATGAGAGGGGAGGATTTTAAGCAGTCATATTTGCTACAAGCAGGTAGTTACTACAGAATAATAGAGTCGAGAAATACCTCAGAGTTTTATATTGGTGAATTGCTTTTACTGAAGTAAAGAGAATGTGTTATTTTGGTTTATTGACTCTGAAGACATTGGGTGTGCTGGAGGTGACATCAGGGATCTAGGTAAGGTGAATGTAATCTCACAGGAGGCTTGTGAGTTTGTGGCGTGAAGAGAAGGACCTCACACACCGCTTGCCTTTTTTTCCCTTAAGTGTTTGTGTTGCTTGTCCTTGGTGCCGAGTGTAGAATGCTGGTATGTTTGCCTTAGATCTAGATTGTCATCGTTTAATTTTCAGAAAGTTAAAATATCATTCTCAAATAAATATAGAATTAACACTCGTGCACTTATATAACTCATTAATTAGGGAAGAAGGAAAGATGGCATAGCTAGTTCAAAGAATCTTCGAGGATCAAAGGTATGTATAGTACATGGAAGTTAGAGTCAAAACTGTTTAAAGTCCTATTGGGCAATAATGTCCTAACTTTTTGGGTTGTCTATTCTGTGAAAAAAATAATAATAGTTTACCAGTCTATAGGATCAATGTCTACCAAGTTAACTTGTAACCTAGGCCCTTATCAAGTGCAAACAGCACATCAGACAGGGTTCATTTGCCTTTACTAGAGTGAAAGTTATCAAATTCCTGTGCTCAAAATCCACTGGTCACCTGTTTTTATAAATAAGATTTTTTTAAAGAAATAAAGTTTCTTTGGAAAAAATCTGTGCATTCATTTTAAGTGTTTTCTGTGGCTGTTTTATGCTTCCACAGCCTTATGTGGCCCCCAAAGCCTAAAATATGTTCTGTCTGACCCTTTAAAGGAAAAGTTTGCTGACTCCTGACCTAGAGAATGATAGAACCCTTGGTTGGGCTGTTAGACAATGAACATGAACATGCAACTATCCTTTTGGTTATTTCATATTTTTGATAATTTCCCTCAACAAGAGGAAGGAATGGAAATCTTGATAATGGAAATCTTGTAGTGTGAGGATGGAGAACAGCAGAGACTGCCTTGTATGCTGATTGGGAAGATCAGGGTTATCTCATGCCTTCTCGTCATAATCCAGTTTCCAGTACACCACTTTTTTTTAAGTATATCTTCAGTAGAGGGTAGGGGCGGAGATGGGGAGAGAGAGGGGAGAGGGAGAGGGAGAGGGAGAGGGAGGGAGGGAGAAAGAGAGAAGGAGAGAGAAAGTGAGCTGTTTTCTGTATTTCTGCCTTGGGCACCTGGCCTGGGAGTATCTAATGCTGAAAGCTAAGAGCATGGATATTATTTCCTTGCCTCAGACCTAGCAACTCAGGATAGCCACAGAAAACAGGTTGGCTAAGGTGCCACTCTGGGAGCCTGGAGACCTGTATTCAGACAGAAGATCATTGTTTTCAGGTTTGTACTTAATTTGGGTCCAGTGTGACCAGTGTTTTCAGCTCCTCAAACACACATCGCCTCCCTTCTCAGAAACAGCTGTGGAGATGAACCACAGGTTCTGCCCACAGAAACACCGAATTCAGGCTCAAAGTCTATTTGCTTGGGAGGCAAAAAGCATGCCCAGTTCTGTAAAAGAGACTGAGACCAGATGAACACCTGCTTTTCCCAAATTCGCATTGCACTTCAAATAATACATTTTCCCCCCTAAAAGAAACAAGGAAACTTCTTGTCAATAAAATTACAAATGCCATTTTTCTGGGGCAGGACATTAGCCTTCCTAGAATTTAGTGCATCAAAAATCACTGAGCACATGATCCTCTATCTCTCCCAGGTGAGTCTGATGCTTCAAGCACCTGTTATTATCACTGGTGGTACCATTGTTTTCACTAGTCATTGTATATTTCATTGTATGTTCTTACAAGCATATTTAAAAATAATGCTGAAGAGGTTGAAACACCTTAAATGTCCATGAGGGATGAATGGATAAAGAAAATGTGGTATATACATACAATGGAATAGTATTCAACCTTAAAAAAGGAGATCCTTTCATATACTACAACATGGATGAAACGTGAAGACCTTATGCTAAGTGAAATAAATCAGTCACAGAAAGACAAATACAGTGTGATTCCACCAAATGAGGTATCCGAAGTAGTCAAACTCATAGAAGGAAAAAGTAGAATGATGGTTACTGGGGGCAGGGGGAAAAGGGAAGATGCTGTTCAATGGGTGTAGAGTTTCAATCTGCAAGATGAAAAAGTTCAAGAGATATACCGGACAACAGTGTGCATATAATTAACAATACTGTACTTTAAACTTAAAATGTTGAGAGGGTTGATTTCATGCCATATGTTTTTTTTACCATACACAAAATACAGGACTATTTATGTAATCATGTATTCATTTCCTTTTAAATTCATCATTAAAATATATTATTGTATAATCAAAGAAACATAGATAAGTCTCTGTCTCTAAGGTGTGAGGGTCATGCACCATTGTTTGGTTACATGAAGACACCCTAAGGCTTCAAATATTAACCCTAAACAGAGACTACTGGAAACCTTCGTAGTAATAGTGGCATTTAGGTTCTCATATGTGAGTTTGTACCAGGTGTATAATTGTTGAGTGAGGCAGGAAAATTGGCCATTTGGTACTGATCTTGCTACTTCAATGGGAGATTTCAGAGATTGCTTAGATAGCTAGAACATAATCATACTAAAGAATACACTCAAGTAAACTCAGGTGGGCAGAAGTATAGTGGAAAGGATATGACCATTTTAGAAGACCCAGTTCTTTGTAAGGTATATCTCCAGTTATCTTCATGGTACTAATGCTAGACTCTTGTTAGGAAGACCATGAAAGTTGTCACTGAATTGCCAGATAAAGCCATTGAAAATATTCAGATTTTAGCAAGATATAATTTAAAAGTCTGTTATTGTTGTACAGTCCTAAAATATGATAATAGGAATGTTGGACTCCACCAAGTTTAAAGTTTTTTATACTCAGGCAGAAGACATTTATGTTTTCAGAGCCAAAGAAATGGCAAAAATCTAAACCAGAGGTCAACCACTCATTTTGAAGTTACAGACTTCATATGTTATGAATCCAGTGATGTCTTGGACTAAGACCACTTCCTCTTATAATTGTGAGTTAATTAACCAGCAACTATAAATAGAGGTTAGAGCACCCATTCATGTCTATAATAAAATCCAGTCAAACCCTTGACCAAAACGCTTATCTTTAGTATCCTCAAGAACATTGGTGATGCAACCGCCAAAATTATATGGCATGATATAATATTTTATATAGTCCCAAATATGATGCTTGGCCTAAATCTTTCGTGGAAGAGAACTTCAACTAACTGGGCTGAGGATTCTTTCCCTCACTCATTACATTCTTGTGATTTCAATAATGTTTAGAGCGTAAGTAAATGTAAAGTGTAAAATGTTTTTAAAGTATAAAATGTTAGAAAAGTCAATACCATGCTATTAATATCTCATTACAAAATCAGTTCTAGTTTAGTATTTTATTATTTTGTAATATTTAAGAATATTTAGCCTAGTAAATGCAGATTAAGTCAAATTTAAAAATTTATACTTGAACAATCATTTAATTTTTTAAAGTTTATGTATAGAACTGGATCATTTAAGAGTATAGATCTTAGCAATTTTAATTTTAACTTAGATCTATATGAATTAAAGAGGTTAGATGCTTAAATAGTTGAAAATATTTAAAATATTTAAATTGAAAATCTGAATATTTAAATGCAGTTGAAATGTTTAAGATGTTTTAATGAATTTGTTTATGGTGACAACATTATTCAAAGGTCCCTTAAAAGCAATTGCTACCCTTGCTAGGATTTTTCAAGTTAAATACAAAATTAATTATAGACAAACTAGATTTTTGAAGTTTAACATTACCAAATTCAACATTACTTGGTTACACACAAAATAAACCTCTAAATCATCTTTTCTGCATACAAAAATTATGCTCAAGAACTCCCAAAACTTCATGTATACCGTAGCTTATTTTGGAGATAATGAAATGGAATCAAAGAGAAGTGAAGTGTTTTATTAAAGAACAAAAAGCTAGAAAGACATTATTTTATTAGACACATATAGACACATTGAATATAGGTGATGCAGTTTGTCTGTTTCAAGTTGTATTTTTTTGTTACTCATTTTGCTATCTTAGTTCTTCGGAATTTACATGATGTCTTCCTTATTTTACTATGAATTCATTGTTATAGTTTCTAAGGACATTTATTTGTTGATATACAGATTGAATCTATGCCTTTCTTAAGTGAAAGGCTAGCTTAACTCATTTTTACTGACATATGTAAAACTATCAGAATTTGAAATGTAAGAAGAATCTGAATAGAGATTCTACACTACAGGATTCTAAAAGGAGAGAGTTAAAAAATGTTCTTTAAATATAACAATTAGTTATTGGCAGCCCCTGACTTATTAATAGTCATATTCAAATCTATCCTGTTTGTAAGCAAGTCTGCCACACAGCAATAAATTTACAATAGGCCAATGTCCAACCTAAGCCCTTTATTGACTGGAGACCTCGTTAGATTTTTCTTTAGAGGTCAGCATTCAGTAAAGGTGGTTATATATTTGAAAACCCTCTTACTAACCCAGCAGTTGGATGGTGAGTTGAAAAACAGTTGCAAGAGAGACTAATATAGACACAGGATACATACATAGTTGGAATCATAAAGCCTTTCCACATTGGCTTCTTTCATTTGGTAATGTGCAAGAAAGTTTCTTCTATGACTTTTGATGGCTTGATAGTTCATTTCCTTTTAGTGCTGAATAATATTCCATTTTCTGGTTATACCACAGTTTATTTATTCATTCATCTACTAAAGGCCATCTTGGTTGTTCCAACTTTTAGCAATTATGAGTAAAGCTACTATAAACTTCCATGTTCAAGTTTTTGAGTAGACATAAGTTTTCCACTCCTTTCGGCAAATACCAAGGAGCACAATTGCTGGATAGTATCATAAGAGTATGTTCAGTTTTCTAAGAAACTGCCAAACTGTCTTCCAAAGTGGCTGTGCCAGTCTGCATTCTCACCAGCAATGAATAAGAGTTCCCATGACTCCAAAACATCTCCAGCATTGGTGGTGTAAGTGTTTTGGATTTTGGCCATTCTAATAGCTTTTGGCCATTTCAAAAATAAAGTTGTTTTGTTATTGCTGAGTTTTAAAAGTTTTTTGTACATTTTGGAGAAGAGGTCTTTATCAGATACTTCTTTTGCAAATATTTTCTCCCAGTCTGTGATTTGTCTTGTCACTCTCTTGATACTATCTTTAGCAAAGTAGAAAATTTTGAAGTTTAATTAAGTCCAGTTATCAATTCTTTCTTTCATGAATCATATATTTTGTAAAAATACATTGCTCTACCCAAGGTTCTTCCTATCTTATTTCCTACGAGTTTTGTAGTTTTTGCATTTTAAATTTCAGTCTGTGATTCATTTTGAGTTTATTTGTATGAAGGGTGTAAAATCTGTTTTGATTCTTTTTTCTTTTAATTTTTATATGTGGATGTCCAGTTGTTCTAGAACCATTTGTTGAAAGGACTGTCTGCTCCACTGTATTCTTAGCTCCTTTGTCAAAGAATAGTTGACTGTGTTTGTGTGGGTCTATTTCTGGACTCTCTCTTCAATTTCATTGATTTACTTGTTTATTCTTTCACCAGCATCGCATTGTCTTGATTACTGTGGATTTATTGAAAATCTTGAAGTCTGATAGTATCTGCTTCCAATTTTGTTCTTCTCCATCAATATTGTGTTGACTATGCTGGATCTTTTGCTCTCAATATAAACTTTAGAGTCAATTTGTCAATAACCACCACATTATATTGCTGGGATTTTATTGGGATTGCATTAAAGCTTAGATCAAACTGAGAAGAAGTGACATCTTGAAAATATTGAATCTTCTTACTGATGAATACTGAATATCTCTCTGCTTATTTAGTTCTTTGATTTCATTCATCAGTTTTGTAGTTTTCCTTATGTAGATCTTATGTACATATTTTGTTAAATTTATACCTAAATATTTCATTTTTTGGGAGGTGCCGACATAAATAGTATTGTGTTTTTAATTTCAAATTTCACTTTTTCATTTCTGGTATTTAGGAAATTAATGACTTTTTTATATTAATTTTGTTTCTTTAAATCTTGTTGTAATTCCAAGAGTTTTTTGTCATTTTTTTTTCAGATTTTTTGTATGGACAATTATGTCATCTGTAAACAAGTTTTGTTTATTCCTTCCCAATCTGTATGCATTTTATTTCTTGTTTTTGCTGTGTTGCATTAGCTAGAACTTCCAGTATGATGCTGAAAAGGAGTGGAGAGTGGGGGCATCCTTTTTCGCACTTAATTTTAATGAGAAAGCTTTGAGTTTCTCATTGTTAAAAAAGATATTAGCTGTAGGTTTTTATAGATACTCTTCATCAAGTTTAGAAGTTCTGCTCTATTTCTAGTTTATGGAGAGTTGTTTTTTTTTTTTTTTTTTTAATCATGACCGAGCATTGCATTTTGTTAGATGCTTTTTCTGGATCTATTAATATGATCATATTATTTTTCTTTTTCAGTCTATTGATTTGATGGATTACATTAATCAATTTTTGAATGTTGGATCTGCCTTCTATATCCATGATAAATTATCCTTGGTTGTGGTGTATAATTCTTTTTTATACATTTTTGGACTTGATTTGCTAATATTTTGTTGAGAATTTTTGTATCTTTATTCATGAACGATATTAGCCTGTGGATTTTTTCTTGTAATCTCTTTGCTTGTTTTTGGTGTTAGAATATACTAATCTCATAGAATGAGTTAGGAAGTATTCCTTCTGCTTTTACCCTCTGAAAGCTATTATAGAGAATTAATATAATTTCTTCCTTAAATGTTTGTTAGAATTCACAGAACCCATCCGGGCCTTGTGCTTTGTGGTTTGAAAGGTTTTAAATTATTGATTTGATTTCTTTAGTAGATATAAGGCTGTCCATATTGTCTGTTTCTTGTGTGAGTTTTGGCAGATTGTATCTTTCATGAAATTGGTTTATTCCATTTATTTAAAAGTGTGTTGTTCAATCTTCATGTATTTTTGGATTTTCTATTTATCTTTCTGTTATTGAATTCTAGTTTAATTTCATTGTGGTCTGAGAGTGGACATTGTATGATGTGTGTTTTACGGCCAGAAAGTGGTCTGCCTTGGCGAATGTTCTATGTGAGCTGGAAAAAAATGTGTTCTGCTGTTGTTGGATGAAGTTGTCTATAGGTATCAATTATATCCAGGTGATTGAAGGTATTATTGAGTTCAACTGTGTCTTTTCTGACTTTTTGCCCGTTCATTTCTGACAGACGGGTATTGAAGTTTCCAACTATGTTAGTGGATTCATCTATATCTCTTTGCAGCTCTGTTAATTTTTGCCTCATATGGTTTAATGCTTTGTTGTTAGGTGCGTACATGTTAATTTTTATTTTTATTTTATTTTTTTTAGTAAGGCAACCTTTGGTTGACCTCAGAGATTGTAAAGACCTTGTCAGCTTACAATCCCTTATTTTTATTTTTATTTTTCACACCTACCGCACCTGGTCTTCCTAGGTGGTCTCCCATCCAATTACTAACCAGGCTCAACCCTGCTTAACTTCCGAGATCAGGATCAGGCTTGTTCAGGGTGGTATGGCCTTAGACAGGTGCATACATGTTAAGTCTTGTTATGTCTTCTTGGAGAATTGACTCCTTTATCATTAAGTAATGCCCTTTTTTATCACTGATAACTTCCCTTGCTCTGAAGTAGACTCTGTTTGAAATCAATATTTTAAATTAATGCCTTCTTTTGATTGGTGTTAGTATGGTATATTTTTCTCTACTCATTTACTTTTAATCTATATGTGTCTTCATATTTAAAGTGAATTTCTTGTAGACAACATATAGTTGGGTCTGTTTTTTAGTCTCTTCTGACAACCTCTGTCTTTTAATTGGTATACTTAGACCACGGACATTCAAATGATTATTGATATAGTTGGATTACTGTCTATTATATTCATTACTGTTTTCTATTTGTTCTTCCTAATTCATTGTTCCTATTTTTGTCTTCTACTCTTTTTATCTTTCATTGTTTCATTGAACATTTTATACATTTATATTTTCTCTACTTTCTTAGCATGTCACTTATATTCCTTTTTTGACCTATTTTAGTGGTTGCTCTAGAGTTTGCAGTATACATTTAAAACTATCCAAGTCAACTTTCAGGTAACACTACACCACTACATGAGTAGTGAGAATTGTTTATAATAACAAAACAATCCTAATTCCTCTCTTCCATATCTGTATCACTGCTGCCAATCATTTTACTTATATAAAAGCATATATAAGCATATCTATATCTGTGCATGGTATATACTTAAACTTACATAATTGAATGCATTGTTGGTATTATTATTTTGAACAGTTATCTGTTACATCAATTAAGAATAATAAAGAGTTTTTATTTTATCTTCACTTAATCTTTGATGCTCTTCCTTTTTTTCTGTACATCTGAATTTCTGTCCTATATTATTTTACTATATAAAGAACTTCGTTTCACATTTCTTGCAAGGTTGGTATATTTGGCAACAAATTCTATCAATTTCTGTTTCTCTGAGAATGTCTTTATTTTTCCTTCACTTTTGAAAGATAATTTCTCAAGGCACAGAATTTTAGGTTGTTTTTTTCTTAATCTCTCTCAATACTTTTAAATATTTCACTCCGGTATTTTTTTGCTTACATGATTTCTGAGAAGTTGGATATATTTCTTATCTTTGTTCTCTTATAGGTCAGGTGTTTTGTTTTTTTTTTTTCCTTGATTCTTTCAAGATTTCTTCTTTATCTTTGATTTTCTGTTTGAAAATGGTATGCCTATGTATAGTTTTTGTTTTGGTATTTATTCTACTTGGTGTCATCTGAGCCTCCTAGATCTGTGGTTTGGTGTCTGACATTAATTTGAAGAAATTCTCAGTCACTATTGTTTCAAATGTGTCTTCTGTTCCTCACTCTCCCTCTCTTTTTTTTTTCCTTCTGGTATTCCCATTCTGCATATGTTATGCCTTTTGTCAATGTCCCACAGTTTTTGGATAGTCTGTCCTGTTTTTTCAATCTTTGTTCTGTTTGCTTTGAGTTTTCGAGGATTTTATTAATATATCCTCTACCCCAGAGATTGTTTTCTCAGCCGTGTCTAGTCTACCAATGAGCCCATCAAAACCATTCTTCATTTCTGTTAGTGCGTTTTATCTCTAATATTTCTTCTTGGTTCTTAGGATTTCCATCTCTCTGCTTCCATTGCCCATCTGTGGTTGCACGCTGTCTGCTTTATCCATTAGAGCCCTTAATATATTAATCATAGTTGTTTTAAATTCCTGGTCTGATAATTCCAACATACCTGCCATGTTTGGTTCTGATGCTTACTCTGTCTCTTCAAAATGTGTTTTTGGTATGCTTTGTACTTTTTTCTTGATAAGCCACACATGATGTACAGGATAAAAGGGACTCCTGTAAATTGTCTTTTAGCAATGTGGTGGTGAGCTACAGGGGAGGAAAGGCATTCTATAATTCTATGATTAGATCTGTCTTTTAGTGAGCCTCTGGACTGTGTAGGCTTGACAAGTGGTGTTTTTCATTTTTTTCCTGCCCCTTACATGGGATGCATTGGCTAAAGTGAGTTGGAGTTGGCTATTTCACTTCCTCCAGGTTAGTTAGGCTCTGACAATACCCTAGCAAGTTAGGCTTAGGTTAGTTAGCTAGTTTCCCCTGAAGACATTCTTTCTTAGGAAGAACAGAATGCTCTGGTGTATTTATTTCAAAATGGTTCCTTTTCTCCTCCCTCTGGTAGATGCAGGAGATTTTCACTGGTATTTATTGTGGGAACCTGGTAAGGCTCTGGAGGTAAATTTAAAAATATTCTGCCCACCCCACCAACACACACTCTATCCCCCTAAGGCTGGGTCTCTGTGGGGTTTTTAACTCTCATAATTGTCTACACCGAGGTTTTAGCAACTTGTCTAGTGTAAAATAGGTTTAGATCCTGAGGTGGTTTCTGCTTGTGAGTCTGTTCTCTGGCATGTTATGATTCGTTGTATTCCCCTGACTCTCCAGTTTTGGGGGCAGAAGTTTGCCCTCTGACCTCCCCCCTGTTAAGGATCCAAGAAGTTTTTGATTTTTCAGTTCGTTCAGCTTTCTACTTCTTGTTAGGATAGAGTGGCAACTTTGAAGTTTCTTACATGTGGAACTGGAAACTGGAAGTGTCATCAGTGTATTTTTAAAAAAATTTATTTTGAAATAATTTTAGACATGCAGGAAGTTGCACAAATATTAGAGTGTGTACCATTCAGCCAGTTTCCCTAAATAGTGACATTTCACCAGTGAATTCTTGACAAAGAGTTAAGGAAAAAAACAAAAACAAAAACAAATCTTACATAAACTTCCAGAGAATAGAAAAGAGGGATCACATCCCAGCTTTCTTCAGAGCAGCATCCTCTCGAATATCTGATAAGGAAAATAAATGCATATAGGGAAAACTACAAGCCAATCTGTCTGACTCAAAATATCCTAAACAAAATATTTTTTAAAATCCAGTGTTTTATGGAAACAAAACATATCATGACCAAATTGGTTTCATATCAATTAAACAAGGGTGGTTTAAGATTTTAAAATCAATGAAATCAGATGAAAGGGAAAATCATATGATCTTCTGATGAGAAAACATATATAATTAAATTTAACTTTATATTTAAAAGAAACTCTTAGTAAGCTAGGAATGAATGGGAACTTTCTTAATCTGATAAATGTATCTCTAAAAACCCAATAGCAAACATGCTGTGATGAGATGTTGAAAGCCTTCCCTGTGAGCTCAGGAACAGTGGAAAATCTTATATTTTATAATCTAATAGTGCTACCTCAAGAAGAAATGTCTATTTTAGGGCAGTTGGGCACTTTCCCCTTATGGAAGATCCAAAAAATCAATGGGCAGTATTCAAAAGTAGGCCTGCCAACAGGAGTTTCCTATGAAGAAATTCATTGTCTTTTAAAGGAAAGGGTTTGACCAAAAAACGCAATGACCTAATCCAACTATTTTAAATGGCTTAATTGTATGTTTTGTTCTATTTGGATTGGATGGTAACTATGAAATTAAAGATGATGCATTTTGTTAATGTTGAAATCTGGCTGGACTATGATTAATGAGATGCCTCATATTCTAGTCACATTGATTGCCTTAATCATTGTCCATTTCTTTTTTTCGTACATTAATTACAGCATAAATTTGTGTATTCTGTAGACTGCCATTTTCTTCACAAGGGAATAAACTTAGATTAATTGTTAAGAAAATTGACTTCAGGGACCTCTCTCATACTTACCATCCATCTTCATGAATTTGTATTATTGAGTAAAAGTGATTAAAATGCCTAATTTTCTATTTTATATTAAGGTAAAACCTAGAAAAGCTTTGCATACCCAAGGGCAATAGTGAATTTTCCCACATTTTATGGCTTTTCTAGTTCCCCCTAGTCTATTTAATTTTATTATAATAATATAATTTTGATATTAGAGACTTTAGAGGTCAACACCAACTTTTTCCCCAATGCTTTGGAAATAGACTTTGTGTGAATGAAATGTACTATTTTAGAAGGTCACTGTTCCACTGCTGAATAGCTAATTGTTGGGAAATTCTTCCTTTTATTTCTCACAAGAGTGAAATATATTCTTCGTGGGTAAAGTTCCATGTCTAATTCATTGATTATTCAGACTTCCCTTTTTTTTTTTATCATATGTCACATTCTCACCATCTTCAGAAAGCTATTTTGATTCTTCATGTTTTATTTCATTTCTTTTTTACCGATTTCATTTATTCTCATAATCCTCATCTCTAATAAGATAATGGTATTTCAGACAGGTAGACATAATCAAAAACCCTCTTGGATATTAAGACATATGGTACACACACTGAAGAACATTGCTGCATTAGGGTCTTTTGAAACATCTTTTCTGGGTACTGACCATGGACCCCAGACTTCCATATTTCTCTCCTAAAATTTTTCATACATAAAATGGTATGAAAAATAATCTTTCCTCTCATAACCTAACATAATAACATATCGATGTAATAACATGTTAATGACAGAAATTTCACTTCCATGAAGGCAGAGACAATTGTCTTTCTCTTTATATTATATTTATGGAACCTAGTGCCAAGTCTGACATATAGCTAGAACTCAATCCATTTTCATGGAACAGATAATGGTTTTCAACATTTGCCCCCTTGTCCCACTAGGGACATTTGGCTATGTGTGGAGATATTTTTAGTTGTAACAACTATTGAGCAAGATTTCTACTGTCAAATAATGGTTAGAGACCAGTGGCATACATAGGATAGCTGTGCATGATCATATGGTCCAAAATGTCAAAAACGCTAAGGTCGAGGAAACTTTTCCTGGATAATCTTTAAATATCTTTGTTTAAACTCAGTAGATCTGACTGCTACATATAACTATATTGCTTTATTTTTTTCCTTTCCCCACTCACTTTATTATTATTATTATTATTATTATTATTATTTATTATTATTATAACACCTATAGCATGTGATATTCTTAGGTGGTCTCCCATCCAGTTACTAACCAGGCCCGACCCTGCTTAGCTTCTGAGATCAGATGAGATCGGGCACATTCAGGGTGGCATGGTCGTAGCCACTCACATTTTTAATTGCTTAATACTCTAAGCAAAACCGGAATAGTTTTAGATGAGTTAATAGTTTTTCATTAAAAATACAAGTAAAAGTAATCTGAATTCATAGCTGAACTCAAAGTTGTAGACAGTGTTGGAACAGATATGATGAATTTCTGTTATCCTTTGCTCCCTTTCTGAAATAGATCTTCATAACGAAGAGGTTGCTTATTGGCCATGTTTCATTTGTATCAGTCAGATTTCTCATGGCAAACAACAGAACTCACTCTGACTGGTTTAAACAATAAAAGGATTTATTAAAGAATATTTGATAGTTTAGAGAATATCTAACAGGGCCAGATAGTCAGAGCTAGAAGCTCCATGTCCAGGAAAAAGGTACAAAATCTGTGAGAGTCGCTGAAGCAAAGAACCCACTGCTGAAACCCAACGACCAGCAACTCACACTGATAATGCTGGAGAATGATGCTAGAAGCTTCCCCAAGAGAACTGACTTGTCCATCCTTGACATTTTTCCTAAAAAATGGATTCTTTCTGGTGCTTCCTTTCTTGCATTGCTCTCTCATAAATTGAAGTCTCACAGAGATGCATTTGTTTAGTGAAGCCTGGTTCGACTTGTGACATAGGTGCAAAAGCAGCTGGGAAAGCAAATTCTTTCCCACGATGTTAAGATTATTTAAATGATGCTGAGCAGTTATAGATATGTGAAATATTCAGTTTACCATTGCTTTGCCAAACTATCAATATCAGTGTCTTTGCTGAGCACTAGACAATATCTAATTGGTTCAAAATCAGCGGAGGCTTGTGCTACAAAGTCACTAGGTGCAGTAAAATAATGTCCTGGTCTTAGTACTCATAGCCATTTAAAAAATCAATCAACTCATTTAGTGAGTTTCTAATACAGTAGAAGAAGTAAAAAAGCACATTAGTGATGATAAATGCAAATGTTTTTCCTTGTTATCTGACAAAATTATCTGGGACTTAAAAAATCTCTTATGTTGATTTTTGAGAGTATCACCTAAATTAAAACAAAACAAAACAAAAATTGAAAAGAAAGAATTGACAGAAGAAAATTATAGGAAAAAAATTAAGCTTATCAACACTAATAGAACAATGTAGAATTCAAGATTATTTGTCCTAATTAAATGACAGAGATATTCAAACTATATTTAAAACACAAACAACTAAAGAGGCAATAAAAAAGCAGAAAGGGTGAAAGTAAAAGAAAAGGATAGAGCATAGACCAGGATGTATTATATTAAAATCAGAAAAACTGAGTACTTATTGAGACAAAAACTTTGCATAAACTACGAAGGGAAATTTCATATTTAGAAAACTTTCCATCATGAGAAAATTCTGAATTGTTTTCATCTAATAACCTAGCCTTAGAATTAAAGGGAAAAGTAGCCATATTCACAATAATAGTCAATATTTCAACACTTCTCTTTCAGTATCTGATAGGATAGTCGTATAAAAAAATCAACAAGCATGAAGAAAATTTGAAAACCATGATCAGCAAACTTGACCTAGTGGAATGTCTAATATATGGGATGCTTCTGTAGTATTACTTGCAAATTTATTTATAACTTCAAAAGAGAATTTTGGGGAAAAAAAAATCAATGAACTTAGAATCCATCTTAAAAATCAGCAAAATATGTCAGAAGGGAATAATAAAAGAGCAGAATTTAATGGGTTAAGAAACAAACATACAATAAAGAAAATAAATCCAAAGTTAACACTTCGGATAGACCAATATGATTAATAGACCTGTTGCAAGGTTAATCAAGAAAAAAGAGAAAAGACACAAATAACAACTGTCAAGAATAAAGGGAGAACTCAATATAGATTTTTTGGATAATGAAATAAGAAGCGAATAGTACATATATTTCAATATCATATAAAAAGAACAAATTTCTGAGAAAAAAAATTATACAAAAATTAAAAAAACCTGATTTTAAAGCTATTAAAGATATTGCATATATTTTAAATTATATAGGTAATATATAAACTTGTTCACAAGAATATTCTAAGACCAATGGTTTCCCCAAATAATTTTATTAATAATTAAAACCAAATAACTAAAATAAAAAATGACACATTTACATTAACCAATTCAAAGAAAAGAATATTTCCCAAATCAGTGACTCAGTTTATTCTGTCAACATAATCTTGTGTAAAACTATCAGGTCACAAAAGAATACATAACAAATTATTACATTTTTATGAAGTTACACATACGAACACACGCACACGGCAACATTAAGACAATATTAGAGATGCATAATTCTTAGGTGGCAACGTTGTAGAGAAAAGCAAGGAAATGATTCCCATCAGTGGCAAGATAGTGGCTACCTGGGGAGAGACAATGATTGAGAGAGGGTATGAAGAGTCTTTTTAGGGAGCTGGCCATGTTTATTCAAATTATATAATTTTTGAGTTATACATCTTATTTTTATATACTTTTCTGAAAATATGTTACATTTAACATATTAAAAGAAATTTAAATAACAGAAGAAAATATAATTTAGTGATTTTTATTATTTTTAAGTGAGGGGGAATACAAGTAGTAATAAATATAGGCCATAAACGGAACCACTGATGAATTAAACTATATTAACAAATTAAATAAAATATAACAACAACAATAAATTACTTTACAAATGGAGGACTAAGCACAGTTAATGAATGGCTATAGAGATACGAAAATAGTTTCCATATATACAACAATCTATATCCTTTAACTGCAAGTTTTCAGGATGGAATTCTGCTTTTTTTGGAGTAAGATCACAGCTCTCCCAGGCCACCTGCTTTCAGAATAGGTCAAGGGGAAGTCCATGAACTCCAGCTGCCCTTGGCAAGACTAACCCTTTTTAGCTCTGATCACTCATAGTATTTTCTCCATTTTCCATCTTGAGATCATCTAGAGTAATTGCACTAGGATTTTTGACTCTGTTTCTGTCACTCACCACAAGAAGTCTGGATTAGCCTCATAGCAGTTTAATGATAGCCGTAAATTTATTGATACTCTCCTTATCAAGTACATTTCCCCCTTCCTTTTTATCTTGGCAGGTCCTGCCAATGACTAATAATGACTTCTTTGACCAATAATAGATGACAGAAGTGAAGCTATATATCAGTTTCCAGGCCTTGACATAAAGAGATTGGCAGCTTCCATTTGTTTCCTGAAACATTTGGTTCAGAGCCCTGAGCTACTGTGTAAGAATGCCATAACCATTTTTGCAAAGGCCACTTGAAGCATACTGGAGAAGGGGCATGTCCAGCCAAGCCCAGCCTTGCAGCCAGCTTCACCAAGGCACCAGGCATGTAAGTGAAGTTGTCCTGGACCATTGTGACCAAATAGATGGTTAGCTAAATACCATTACCCAAATTGACTGCCCTTGGAGCAGAAGAATCACCTAGCTAAGCTCTGTCCAAATCTCTAACCGTCATGATCATGAAATAGAATAATAAAATGGTTGTTTTAAACAACCAACTTTTGAGGTAGTTTGTTGCACGTTAATGGAGTATTAGTATATAGTACCCTCTAATCCCTACATGTTTCTTTCCAGTTCACAGTTGCAAAATGTTCAAGCTCTAATCATCTTTTAACCACTACTAGGACTTAAAATTCATCAACATTGTCATTTTAAGTCTCACTCCCCTCTGTACTAGATAAATTTCATGGCTGAGCATAACATGTTTGTATATACCTTCAACTCCTGAGCTCTCGTGCTTTGTGATCCAAAACTCCAGTTTGTGCTAAATTCATTCCTCTCTATTCTACACATGTGCACCTATGCACATGAATACTGGGGTAAAAAACCCTCCCAATCTAAAATGCTAGGTACTTTAAATTCATGCCCACTAACATCACATGGGTCTTTAATTTGTTTAGCAGTCATTCTATATTTTCTCAGATTGGTTATTCTTGCACTCACCCAGGTCTCCATGTATCATTTTTCCTTTATTCTCAAGCTCTAGACTCACTTTCAGCTGACAAGCTTTGCTTCCTATTTCCCTGAAAAAAAAAGTAGAAGCAATCAGAGGAAAAAATTGCAGAATTTCCCACCTCTACAAATACCCATCTATCAACATCCATACCTTTTTACCCTTCTATTTCTAATACTTTTCTGTCTGCATATCCAAAGCAAATATTTCTGCTTATTTTTATATAGATTATATCTTTCAACCTCTAAAGGAAAAACTCTAGCTTTTATTCCACTTCTCTTCTGTATCATCAGTTTTTCTCTTTCTACTGGATGCTTTCCATAAAAAAAAAACACAACAAAAAAACAAAAAAACATATGCTCTAATTTCTCCCATTAAAAAGATCTTCTATTGAGTTCACACACGCTCCAGCTGCTGTAACATAACTCTGCTCCACATTATGGCAAAATCTCTGGAAATGATTGTCTGCCCACTGTCTCAATTCTCCCTTTCCATCTTAAATTTCTTCCAGTCAGGACTTTGCTCTTACCACTCCACTGAAATTCCTCTTGTCAAGGTCACTATGACTTCCAGTCTTACAAAATTCAACTGTTGATTCTCAGTCCCCAACTGATGTAACCTATAATGCAGTTTGCATTCTCTTCTAACACTTCTTAAGTTGACTCTCATTGCTTTCTTCTGGATTTTCTCTTTACTGGCTGCTCCTTCTCTATTGCCTTTGCTTATTCTTCCTTATCACCTTTAACTTTTAACATTGGATAGCTCCAAGTCTCAGTCTTCAAGATCTTTTCTTTACCAATGCCCACTCTTTGGGCAGTCTCATCCAGTCTCATGGCCTGAGTGCCATGTCAGTTGACTCTGACATATAAATCTCCAGCTTGGACGTCTCTCATGAACACTAGTCTTATATATCAGGGGTCCTCGATTCCCAGGCTGTAGACCAGTACTGGTGGCCTGGTAGGAACTGGGCCACACAGCGGAAGGTGAGCAGTGGGCCACTGAGCAAAGTTTCATCTGTATTTGCAGCCGCTCCCCAGCTCTAGCATCACTGCCTTAGCTCCACCTCAGATCATCAGGCATTAAATTTTCATAAGAGCACTGGTCCCTGGTGCCAAAAAGATTGGAGATCACTGTTATATATTACTTCTCATACAACATTTCTATTTGGATATCTAATAAGCATCTTAAACTTAACATAGCCAAAACTGAACTCATATTCTCCCTAAAATCTGTGCCTCCCATAGTCTTTATCAGATCTAAGAGAATATAAACTGCTTTCTAAATGCTCAGGCCAAAACCCTTGGAGTAAACCTTTATTACTCTCTTTGTTCATACCCTGTGTCCAGTATGTATATCCATATCCAATTATATAGCCCTAATATACTTTATTTTAACATTTTCATTACTATCACCATAACCCAAAACACCATAATCTCTTGCCTGAATTTTATAATAAATTCTTAATTGGTTTCCTTCTTCTGTCCTTGCCTTAGTAGTCTATGCTCAATATAGCGGATAGAGTGATCCTGCTAAAAAATAAGTCAGATCATGACAACATGAATAAATAGCAAATGAATAAATCAGAAAAAGAGTAACTATTAATACATAACAGCTTCTAAAAAATTACAAGGAAAGTTAACTAACATCAAACAATTGCAAAGAATTCGAATAGAAATTAAGAATGACTATTTAACATAGGAAAAGATGTACACTTAGGTAGGGTTATTAAAAAAAAAAAAATCCAGTCCTTTTCTATCTGATTGTCAAAAATGAAACTGGTAATATCCAAGACTAGTAGAAAATTTTATTAATCGTTTGGGAAAGTTTGGTTTAGTATATAATTTAGACTATACTCAACTCAGGGATTGTTTGAAGTAGGTACTGTTGTTATTGCCATTTGATAGATGAGAACATTCAGGTACAGAGAAATTAAGCAATTTGCCTTTAGTCATACAGAATATAAGTAGGAAACACCAGCGATGAAACCAGCATTTTGCTCTCGAGTCCATATATTTCATTGCTTTTCATTTTTTCTGATTTCATACATGAAGATGCTGAGGTTTTGGTGTTAATGAAATTTGTTCAGAATTATAGAGGCAGAGATTTGAACTCAGGCTGTTAGATTCCAGAAACAATTTTCTTAATTGTTACATTATATGGTACTTTAATATTGGGAGAATTTTAACCCACTTTAGTTAAGTCATAATCACGTAATACAAAATAAACACAGGTGTGTTATCATTAGATTTACCTAAAAGTTACACATTAAATTCTATATGTAAATGTTTAGTTGATGCAATATATATGTGGCATTCAAATGTAAAAGTGGATCCCACCCAGCAATGACAGTCCTCAATTCTGATTTGCCTTTAAGGAAACAAATAGGGAGCATTTGTAACCAGAAATTAACAAAATACGTGACTTCAGCTGGGCCAACAGCTGTTAAGTATTTCTTTTAGTTCCGGAAGATCTCCGTAAACCTCCTGTGGTAGTCACTGCCTACTCAACAATCATCTCCCTCATTCCCTTATACTCCCCAAATACGCGCCCACACTTTTCTGTTTTTATGAATGTAACCGTGATTTTTTTTTTTCAAATAATACAGTATTTCTTAAAGGGATTCTATTTGTATTTTTGGCAGAAAAAGTCTTATATGTTTTTTATGATTGCAAATTATGCAAACATAATTTAGGAAGGAAATAAGTTGCAAATTAATGTCAACAAATAAATTATTTTTTATTAGTTTTTTTTTAGCCTTTAATGATATCACTTTATTTATATATTTATTTTTTGTGTCCCCAGATCAGTCTGCGTTGAATCACTTTAGGTGCTTTAACAAATGCAGGTTTCCAGGCCCCACCCTGTAACTACTAAATTAGAATGGAAATGAGTGGTTTGCATTTTTTTATTATTAAAATTATTGGGGTGGCATTGGTTGATAAAATTATATAGATTCAAAGTGTACAATTCAGTACACTGACATATACAATATGTCATATGTATATCACATTGTGTGTTCACCACCCAAAGTCAAATCTCCTTCTGTCACCATATATTTGATCCCCTTTATCCCTATCTACCCACCCCGCCTTCTCTCTGGTAACCACTTATCCACTGTCCGTGCCCACAAATCTGTTAGTTTGTCACGTTTGTTGCTTTCAGTTTTGTATCACACGCGTAAGTAAAATCATATGGTTCTCAACTTTTTCTGACTTACTTCGCTTAGCATGATAATCTCAGGATCTATGTTGTCACAAATGGCAGTATTTTATCTCTTCTTATGGCTGAGTAAGATTCCATTGTATATATGTACCACATCTTCTTTATCCAGTCATCTATCGGAAGACACTTCGTTTGTTTCTATGTCTTAGCCATTGTGAATAATACTGTTATGAACATCGAGGTGCATATATTTTTGCAGATAAATGTTTTCAAGGTTTCTGGTAAGTATTTAGAAGAGGGATGTCTGGGTCAGATGGTAATTGTGTTCTTAGTTTTTTGAGGACTCTCCATACTGTTTTCCACAGTAGCTATAGCAATTTACATTCCCACCAGCAGTATATGAGGATTCCTTTTTCCCCACAATCTTTCCAACTCTTGTTATTACTTATCCTGTTGGTGATAGTCGTTCTAACAGATGTGAAGTTTTGATTTGCACTTCCCTAATAGCTAGTGAAGTTGAGCATCTTTTCATATATCTGTTGGCCATTTGTAAGTCTTCTTGGGAGACGTGTTCAGTTCCTCTGCCCATTTTTTAATTGGATAGTTTGTTTTTTTATTGTTGAGTTGCATGGGTTCTTTGTATATTTTGGATATTAGGCCTTTATCAGAGGCATTGTTTGCAAATATCTTCTCTCATTTGGTTAGTTGCCTCTTTCTTTTGTTGATGGTTTCTTTTTCTGTGTAGACGCTTAAATAAATTAATTATTAATGTTTAAAAACAAAATCCGGCTCGTCTTAGATTGAGTTTAAATTTCACTGAGTGAGTCTTAGCATTTATCACTTAGTAAATCACTGTCCAAATTATTTATTGAAAAAATATTTTGGGTGATGTGATCACATTATCTGTGCTTTTGACCCCACTTTTAGGTTTCACTGACATAAATCCCTTAAAGGGTTCCATTTTTATTTCAAGTTTAATTATAGATAGACTCTCTGTCATTCAGTAAGTAGCATGACAATCACTTTACAAAAATTCACCTCTTAGAAGTATGGCTCTGTGAAACATTTTGGAGAAATTCCAGGGCACTGGGAGTAACCAGTGTTACTTCCTTTGGTGGCATTCCTGGGGCAGACATAGGTGGCATGACAAAGGATAGGAATGATTCAGTCTGTATTGAATATATCTCATATTAAATCAGTGTTTATCACCCTTTTGTTTAAAATTTATTTTAAAAAATCCACCCATTTGCTATTATCAGTGAGGGTTATGTGATGATAATACCACTTTTAGGAAAAGTGACACAATTGTTTTTGTTTAATAATACTAATTCATTCCAGAGCTTTTAAGTTCATTGTTTATGTTCTCAAAGAATATCCTTGAAAATTATCTAGTAATAGCTGCAGTATGATTTTATGGCTTTTAGCTACTATTTCACAGACAAGCTTAGAATACTATGTACCTTGTAGCATTTCAATTGTGTTTCCAATTTCTGAGACATGGACTAAAAAATAATTAAGAAGAAAAAAAATCCTGAGCAAACATACACCATGTTGTGTCCTATATACATGTTGATCTTTTACTGGGACGGGGTTCTGGTTTTATTTTAGGGCAGCATTTAGGATGTCTGGAGGCTATTGGCAGGCAAGATATATCCTCAGAGCAAAATTGATCTAATTCAGTGTTAATCCTGAAACAAAAGGAACACTGTTTCAAAATGATAACTGCCATTTCTAAGTACTAACATGTTTAGATTGTCACCTACTTCAGCTACTTGAGAAGTTTCAAAATGTGCATTCTGTGGTCATAGTTAAGGGAGCTAGTCAGAGAGCAGGAGTCAAATCACCAATGAAAGATTCTCCATTTACCCTTAAAAAATTGATCTTTCTGTCTGTTGCACGTGGTACAGCTATGAGGGTGAGCAGGAGCTTGTGGGAAAGGGAATGGAGGGGAGTGCAAGAGAAGAAAATGAAGAAATTGAGCTGCATTCTTCCATGAGCTTCAAGCAAAAGGGGAAATGGGTACCTAAATGCAAACAAATATCTATTTGAAGGAGATTTATAATAACTGTTATCCTATAAATTACAGCACTCAGCTGTTTTCTATTTGAATAGATTGAGGTCCCCATTAATTAGTGATTTTAAGTTTTCTATTTTCCCATGGTATGGTAGGTATGGTTGGGAAATAAAAGAAAAAATGTTGATAGCATTTATTAGAGAACATTAAAATATCTCAGCTTGGTCTATTACTGAGTGGAGACTGGTCAGTCAACACTTTTGCACTAACTGAATGAGAAAAATAAGATAACAGTATTTGATTTAACTCACACTTAAGGAATTGAGGAGACATGGCAGTTTCCTTTCAACTAATTCAGGAAGGTCCAGAAGTTGGGGTGAGGTGGTGGTTGTATCCTAAATATGTGAGGATGCAGCTTACTGTGTGTGTCCCTCTTTCTCTCTATTGTTCCTTTACAAACTCAGTCCCAGAAACAACACATATTTTTGCATCTGATCTGGTTGCTCATGAATGTTGCCCTTTGTCTAACTTAGTGTCAAGTGAAAGCTGTCAGGCTCACATGCATGGCTTTGGTCCTTTCTCCTTCTACTTCCTATACTTGGTCCTTTCTCCTGTTCTTAGTCCCTTTTATGCTTTACTTTTCTAAATGTTTCTATTCTAAATTAAGGTAAATACTCTCTGTATTTTAATAATAATAATAATAAATAATAGTTGTTATTACAATCATGTCCATATACAGAGCACTTGCTGTATGACAGGACCTCATGTGCACCATGACCCTTCTCACTTTATTCCACTGCACAGGCTTTTTCCCCTCCCTGGGTTGCTCATTGCCCTCATCTTTGGAACTTCTTAACCCTTGTTTATACTTCAGGTCTCTGGTGCCTGGCATTCTCTTAGGAGGTCTTCTCAAACTTCCCCATGGCATTGTAAGCTACTTCTTCTTAGCTTACATCACAGTTGTCGCTTGGCATTTGTTCATATGTTTAATGTAAGCTTCATGTACCATTGCCCTCAAGATTTCCCCTTCATCCATTCTTGTACCATTCATTCCCATTCCTACCACTCTTTTTTTTTCCTATTAGCTCACTGCTAGCATGACACGAGGAGCAGTTGATATAACTAGATGAGATAAGAAGGGAAGAGGCTCCCCAAGACAATACTGACAAGAGTTCTGGGATTTATGAGTGATAGGAACCCATGGAAAATGGTAGAATACCTGTCAGGTAAGCCCAGGTGACTGGTTTGGGTCATTCTGAAGCTCATCAGTGCAGATCTTGTCTCAAATGGGGTCTTTAATTGGGAGCTGAAAAGAACATGCAGGCTGGGACAGTAAGCCATTCAGTGGTGACCAGCGTCACTGAAGAGTGACCTAAAGGGCCTGCATGAATGCCTTTCCCAGATCACTGGTATAGAGGAAGAGTGAACATTGGGAAGAACTGAATGAATTTTTTACCATCTAGGCAGTTTACTGTGAGATACAAGGAAAACAAAAAAACACTTCACTTTCTACACTCACACTTTTTGAGTAATATTCATACTCAGTGTACACATGGTAATGGTGAGAAAAAAGAAAACAGACAATAGTGGTGGTCCTACTTTCATCGAGGAGCTCTCAGAAAGCTCACATTTGAGTTGCATCTTGATTGAGGTTATTGTTAGCACTTTTCAGGATGTTGGAAGGAAAAAAGAGGCAGGTAAATTGGTCATTGTCTATCTCCTCCCCATTCCACTACTCCTGGCTCTGTAACTTATACCAAGTGACAATACTTTATGGGACTCACCTTGAAAATAAGAATAGTCATACTTTGTATTATTTTTAACTTAGGATGTTTAGCTAGAGGAGGTCATGAAGATTCTCCAAAATGGGCCACTTTGATTTCAATGTCCTCAACTTAAACATAACATTCTTTAATTTGCTTTTTAAACTCAACATTATGTTTTTAATTTTTTTCCATGCTGATAACATGTTATCTAGTTTATAACTGTTAACTGCTGTAATATTCCGTTATGTGAATGTATCACTTCCTTATTCATTCATTCAGCAATATGTGTTGAGCCTACTTTAGTCAAGGTGCCAGGTTTTGGAAATATAGGTGTGAATCAAACACATTAAGTTCTATCTCTTATGTAGCTTACATTCTTACTAGGAGCAGGAAACAAGCAGATAATGAATCATATGTCAGTTAGTATGTCCTTTGGAGAAAGTAAATAGGGGAATAGAGAGTGATTGAGTTGGTTGTTTTACATTGTGGAGTCCAGAAAGGATTTTCTGATAAAGTGACATCTAAGCAGAACGAGATTAAAATGAGGTAGTGAGCACTACAGATATCTGGGGAATATATCAAGCAGAGGGAATAATAGTTACAAAGATGGAAAGGTAAGAGCATTCTTGGTACATTCAAGGAATAATAAAGAAGACTATGTGACTGAATTGTGGAGAAAAGAGAGATAATGGTTGAGATGAGGTCAGAAAGATAATGAAAGAACAGGTCATCTGGGACATTTTAGGTCATAGTATGTGTTTAGTTCTGAATACGATCTGTTACAATGAGAGGAACAACTATCTGATTTTAGTTATATAAGAATTATCCTAATTACTATATGGAGAATAGAATGGAAACTTGCAAATTTGGAAGGAGAAAAACCACATAAGATGCTATTGCAGTAGTCCAGGCAGGAGATGTGGAAGGCATGGACTAAAGTGGCAGTCATGGAATTGATCACATTTGAAGTATATTTTTATATTGGAGAAAGTTACCAAGATGTGCCGTTGTTTGGGATATGGAGTTCATATACAGAGAAGAGGCAATGATAATTCTATGTTATTAATATTATTTTTAATACTGATATTCAAGCTACTTCCTACTTTCTAATTTTCTTATTTTAAACTATTTTTTAAATTATTTGTGATGTGGTTTTTCTCTATATATATTCATTTGAATATTAGTATACCTATTTAAGTATTAGTAAGAAATCTAATTTGAGTACCATGTAAGAAAGAACACATGGAAGGGAAGAGCTGGAGATAAAAAACTAGGAAGCCACGTAAAGAATTTGTACATCATTTTGTATAGAGGAGAATTGTTGACACCTTTTAGCAGAGAGATGCTGTGTTAAGAAATCAACTACAGGAAGATTAATTTGGATGTTTCAGATTGGAAAGGAAAAAAAAGGACAAAGGGATTCAGGTAAGAGGTTCTGGAAATTATCTAGGAAAAAGGCAATGAGGGCCTGAATTCAGATAACGATATTAGATTTTTAAAGCCACATTTTGCAAAAGGGAAACCTAAGGAACTACTTGTGCTCCTCAAAGCTTAGTTTGTGAGTCGATGATAAAATAGCAACTCATTCTGTGCTTTACAGCCAAGGTCACCTTTTAAAAATGGGAACCATATCATGTATCTTTGCTATTTTAAGTCTTTCAAAAATTTCACATTGCTTTAAGAATAACATCCTAATTCATGATCTTTGTCTACAAGGCTCTATATGTTTTAAGCCCTGCCAAACTCTCCAGCCTCATCTCATATATGAATCCACCATGCTAAGTCTTTCCTTTTCTATAGTTGCCTCAGTCTCGTCCTTAAGCCTCAGTCCAGATTTAAGCTCCTCAGTGACCCCTAACCATTCTCTTCTCCTCAGTGACTTTCTACACAGGAGGTTCTTTTTCTCTATTAGCACTAATTAGAATTATAATAATCTGGTTAATTAATTTACTGAATTTGTTATTGTCCATCTACGGTTATGTCTTATAGGCTTCGTGGGGTAGCACCCAGGTTTTGCTTGACTGTATCTCCAGCACCTAACACAGTGCCTAGACCAGATAGGCCTCAATAAATATTTATTGAGTTGCAGATATTAGGATTTGAGGCTTTTTTCAAATGATCTGTTTATCAGATCATTTGTATCTGCCTGGAAGATTTTAATAAAAAAAGTTAACAGTTATTAAATGCTTCTGAAAAGATCTCATATTCATTTGGTAATTAAATTCTATCTGTGTAATAAGTACCTCCTTTTTATACTAGGAACGAGATGGGGTTTTTAGGTACTGGATACTTTTGTCTTTCTGACTAAACCTTATTGAGAATATATTCAGAAAATGGATCGATGAAATAAGCATTGCAAAATCTTGATACTTCTTGAATCTTGGTGACGACTGAATAGGCATTTTTAATTTTTCTATTTTGTTTTGTGTTTCTTTGAAAATTATAATAATAAAACACTAGAAGAACCATAACATATCCAGCATGTGCCTATGTTTGATTTCTCTTGAAGGTGGAACCTGACGAGAGAACTCGGATGCAGGTAATTTGAGAGATGATTGGTGAAAGAAGCGAAGGAGTGAGGTGAGTAAGACGGAGAAGGGGGACAGCAGCATAAAGAGTGCATTGTTGAGCAGGTTATCACTGTGGGCAACGGAGGAGCAATCCAGCTGGGGATCCTCTGAGGAACTGTGTAAAACACATCTCAAAATTGTCTTACCAAAGGAAAGGCGGATGGAATGTTAATCCACTGAAGTCAGGAACCCGTAGTTAAAGGTCGTTCTCATTGGGGTTAACTTCCTTGTAGGTCCAGGCTACAAAGGTGAAGCCGCCTATCATGGCTTTGGAGAAAGTTTCAAGGCAGAAAGGCAGACAGGTTCAGCTAATGTGCTGAAAGTGGAAAGGGAGAGGAACTGTCTAGCATAACCTATGCCGTCAAGTTGGCTGAAGAGTTGAAGCATAGGACACCACAAAGATTTGCCATGATATATGTATGTGTGTCTTTTAATAACAAATCAACTATTTTACCACCTCTTCTATTTCTTTGTAAATCCAGTACAGCTGCTATAAATCCTTTATATGATTTGAAGATTTGCACGTGGCCTGTAAAGCAGGCAAACTATTAACCATTTAGAAGCTGGAGATGTAAATGAAAATGAGATGCAGTGAACTTTACTACTTTGGGGATTTGTCTTCTCTTCACACTTTGATGATGTATCTTAAGAGTGATAAGAGGAAACCTGGAGAAAAAAAAATCTAAGAGGAGCTGATGCAGATAATAGGAATTAGAGGAAATGTTTAGTCCTGTTCCCCATTAAGAGCAATATTACAGTCAAATGATACTTTTGTTACCTTGTTGAACTTGAAGATTTTAGCAGAATGAACATCTTTTACTGTTTTAAAATTTCAAACTGGGACTAGGACTTGACAAACAAAATAAATATTATAGCTCATAATGTTTGTATTGTCATAAGATTTATATGCATTCTTATATATATCTGAACTCAATATTAATATGTCTAGATAGACTAATTCATTATCTTTACTAATAAGATCAGTTTGAAATAACGTCAGTATACATGAAGCATGTATACCAGATGAAAAAATCTCATGATTTTGAGTCAGAGAATACCTTCGCTAGGCAATATATCTCTTCCAAATCCTCACTTTTCCTGTCAAAATAATAGGGCAAAATGCAAAATATGTACCACTTAACTAAAAATGTAAATTTCAAGGGCTATTTTTTTTAAAAAGTTGTATCACAAATAAAATTGTCACTTTCCAATCTTTAAGTAGTGAAAGGAGAGAGTGAGATGATGAGAGAGGAAGTTTCACTTCAGTCACAGAACCACAACATTTTAGAACTTTGGGCAGTTTATCAGCTATAACCATCTAATTTCGTAGTTGAGGTAACACAAACCCATAAATGTTAATTAAGAAATGTGAGAGTGCCATGAATTAAGGTTGTTGAATGAAAGAGCAGAATACTGAGTATTGTTAGGGGAAATTTCCAAATATTTTAAAAACCTGTAGATGATCTTAACAAAATATTCTATTCTGTGTATTTCTGATACTAATATTTTCATGATCTCTATTGGTTTTTAAAAATTTTCCAACAAGTTATACTAATTTAGAAATGGCACTGAAAATAGATATCTCCCCTCAGCTCATTCTTGCTTCATATTAATTTTTAATAATAGGGCTGAAGAATTAAGTAAACCAGTCAACAAAAAATACTAATTTGATATCTCTGTCAAGTAGGTTTTATCTGCTTGCCCTATCTATCTATCCATCCATCTATCAATAATTAGTCATTCATAGACTCATTAATGGCATATATATATATTATCCAATGCAATAATAATATATTATTATTAAGATATATATGTATACATATACATACTATTATCCAATGCAAGCTGGTTCCAAATATTAACTGATTCTGTGCATCTTTTACCAGTTCCACGTTCAGTGACCCCCAAAGTGACAGCTTGAAATTGGACATGGTGAGAATTTTTACACCATGGAAAGTAACAAATGCTATACATCGTCACCTTCCTCCCCACTTCTCCTCCCAACCTACAGTGAACTGGCGGTCAAATATTAACCAGCACAACACTGTCATGCCAGTAATTCCAGTTGGAATTGGTTTAAAAATGAGACATGGCACAAAATAAGATGATAATAAACTTGTGAGGATAATGGGGAGTTTACTAAAGTAAGCTGTTAATTGATCCCAAAATTTAAAAAGGAAATAATTTTATTTAAAAATCATAAGCCTACACATCTAAAGAAAAGAAAACAATATTTCTTTGCAACTAAATTGAGAAAGAACCACATTTTCTTCTTTGGCGTTATAAGAGACACTGTTGAAATGGCATTTCTTCTTCAACTGATGATCTGTAAAGACTAAGGTTATACTATTTAAAAAATATGTCATTTACTATTTGTCCATATTATAAAAGTACTATATTTCACTATATCAAATTTTGACTTTTTTCTAGCTTCTTAAACTAAATGCTCAAATTATTTTGTGTAATATTAATAAAAATGTCATTTTCCTGAGTGTAGATTTAGAAAATTTTCCATAAAATTTAACACATATACCTTAACTATTACAATTATCACGACCAAATAGTTACTGATGAGCTTTTTTTTCACTGTCCAAATATTTGACTCTTAAATGTCCTTTCTTTGTTATGAAGTTCTACTTTATTTCGATATAATCAGAGGAAGTTTTGTTCTTTCAAACCTAATGTAAGAAAGATTTTTTAAATTTCAGTTGAATATGTCTTTATTTTTGTTACATAAACATGTGTATAGTGTGTTTATATAGCTGATTTAATAATCGGCTCATTTTTAAAACCATTAAATTTATCTGACTTTGCTAATAGTTTCTGTCTTCCTTACCTAGCATTATCCAAGATACATCTGTCAAGTCATTGTAATTATATCTGTATTGCTTTAATTTTAATGTTACTCAAATCTAACCATTTGTATTTTGCACATGTTCTGAATGTTGTATGATGCTTAAAAGTTCAAGACTATTCTTCTCTGTGAGCGACACCTTTATCAATATAAAATCAATTTTTAAAAAAATTTAATAGTTTTACCTAGAATTCTACTTCTTATATCCATACCAATATTCTTGCTGTTTGACTAGTTTCCTGGCATAGTTTGCCCATCCCTCTATTTAAAACTTTGTGTGTGTGTGTCATTAAATTTTATCAGTGTCGCCACAATAGAATATACAGATGTCAAATGATAATGTACACTGAAAATTACATAATTGTATTAACCAATGTTACCCCAATAAACTTAATTAAAAATTTTTTTATTAGTGTCTGTTTGTACTTAAAATATATTTTAATGTAACCTCTAAATCACTTTTAATAGATGTTAAATCTGTATAAGTTTAATGAGCTTTTTTTCTTATGAATTTCACTTTTTTCTGATATATGCATTTATTACTTTCTTATCGTTTCCCATCTATTTCTATTTTTTGAAATATTGCTTAAATTATCTTAACTCTTTTCTACCTATAGTGATTTTAACTTATATGCTACCTTTATTCCCTTTGGTTATTTTCACATTTTAAATACTCTATTTTGTTAATTAGAATGTACATAATGTGAAGTGGGGACCCAGATCTGTCATTTATCTCTGCCACATCAGCGTTGAGCCGGGTCCTTGCACATCGAAGATGCTAAACAACTATTTGCTAAATGAATAAATAAATCAATAAACATCATTTAAGAAAACAATTGATTTTCTATATCTGAATAAGAAGTTTAGAATAACTTCAATTCTTCCTTCTTTCTCAGTCCTGCCACTAGCCTGTTTCTATTGAAATAAAACTAGATATTTTCAGTAATTTATTTTTAAATGGTATATTCTTTCTCATCCAAAAATTACTTTTGACATTTTTCATGTTTTATAACTTTGTTTATAACAGTTACTCAGATACTAACCCTGTGTTAAGTTTATTACTCACTGCCTTTTCTTTTGAAACACATGCCCTCAAATTGAGTTAATTTCTTGGTTCTGATTCATTTCTTGGTTGGGTGAAATACTTCCTTGAGTAATTTTTTTCAAGACAGATAACTGAGTATCATACTTCCTGAGTCATTTCATGTCTGAGAAAGTCCTCTGCCCTCACTAATGAATGTTGACTTGGTGGAGGTTAGACTTCTTGGGTCACAAACATCCCTCCTTAAACTCTGAAAATACCTCACTACAGCCTTATTTCATGCAGTGCTGTGGAAAAAAAGTTTGATGCTATCTTCATAGGACCTACTTAACTTTTATTTTTTGCACAGAATCTTTAAGAGTATTATATTTATACTCGAAGAAATATAAAATAAATCATTGTTGTTTAATTGTAATTTGATTTTTATTAATAGCAAGTATTCTTAGACTCTTGGACTTTCTTCAGCTCAGAAAAATTTTAAATTAATTTGATTACGACATCTCTTCTGCTTTCTAGAATTCTGTTCCATACTTGTTCAATCTTCTGGTTCTATATGTCTTGCTTCTCCAATCTTTGTTGTCTTTCTCCTCATATGCTATTACCTCTGAGTTTCGGGTGGATTTCTAGAGTCTATTTTTTAAATATCTCCTTCAGCTTTCTGTAGAATATAGTCCACTATTTATTTTATTTATTTATTTATTTCATAAATGTTAAATTCTTTCGGATTGGATTAGGAATAAGGATTAGAGATATCTTAAGGAAAATATTATTTCATGGATAATACATGTTCTCTTGCCTTCCAGGAGTCCTTTTAATTGAGCTGCTGTATTTTTTATATATTATCGAATTTTCTGCACACACATGGTTATAGGGTATAGTCTATAATAATACAATATGTGATTTGAAATGCATTTTGTTGGATATTTTGGGGTCTTTAAAACAACTGAACAAACAATACCAAAAGTTAAAAAAAGTTTATATTTTCTATAGCTTTTTTTTTTTAAACTGGGGATTTAATAGGTCATGAAAAATAGGGGAAAAGCTCTAGGGATCCAGTGTGCAGTCGGGAAGTTCATCGGATGATTACTGCTTTTCTACTCAGCTACTCTGTTTGTGTACCTGTGGTGTAGTTCCCGGAGTTCTTCATAAAGTTTTCATGCCTTGTAATGACTGATTCTTGTCTATATTTAACTCAATTTCCTGTACATAATTTAAATTTACTTCAGTCCTGTGATGAATCCCAAGAAACAATAGCAATGAATAGCCTCCTATTTTTTCTTTCATTGTTAAATAAATGAATGGTCAGTGGAGACATAATGTATTTGGAGAAAAGGAAAAATAGGATCAGGCACCCAGTTCTGGTTTTTGAGATAGAATGTTGGAAATCCAGGAGCCTCAACAAAGAAACTTAAAACAAAGTAGCTTCAAGAATGAATTTTGCAAGAACATTTTACTATTTACTGTGCAACTCACCTCTAATTAAAACTATTTTATCATTATGATCCATGAATATTGAGGCATATTCAATATTGTGGTGGTCGAGAGCATAAGCCATGGGTTCTGGAGATTTGGGTTTGAATCTTGTGTTTGCCGCTTACTGACTGTGGAGTCTTCAGCAAGCTGCATCACTGTTTTGTGTCTTAAATCCCTTATCTCCAAAAGGGATGGAAGACTATCTTGCACTATATGGGAAATACATGCAAAAATTCTTGTAAAGCAGACCTGGCACAGAGGAAGTACTCATTAAATTTAGATATTATTATCATCATATATAATGAAAACTGTAGTAGTAAACATTGAATTGATCACCAAGCCAGAAAGAAAAGAGTATCTCTTTTATCAAAGTATGGCATTGAGAATATTAGTGGTATATTCTCAATTTTTAGAATTCTCTGATAGTAGCCCAGGCTATCTTCAGTGCAATGTAGAAAATTAATGACTTCCAAGAACCCTGACATGAAGGAATACATGGTTCTATCTTGTCACCAAGAAGTTTCCAAAATTTTCTTCACATTTGAATCACCTAGGGGTCTCTTAAAAATGACAAAGCCTAGATCATATCCTAGACCGAATAAACTACAATCTCTGGGATTGGGACAGAGACATTAGTATTTTTTCGAAGCCTTCTAGGTGATTCCAGTGTTCATATAAATGTAAGAATCACTACTCTAACACATACTATTCTTATCTGTCATTTAGTATCCGTATTTGTAAAATGGAGGTAATAGCACATCTACAAAAAGGTAGGGTTTAGAATTGAATAAGAGATATGTAAATAAATTTCTAAATAGTTTAATATTACAAACTTAATTTTCAATGGATACTTTAAATTATTTGAATTCATTTACATAGGCTTGAGTTTATATCTTCTAAGGTTACAATATATTATATTCTCTTACTAAAATATTCAATAAGTAAGAAATATTAATGTCAATAATCATATTGAAAATCCCGTATTATAAAAAATTTACATGTCTTTTTGTTCCTAAGAACAGTAAAAATGTTTATCAATTCTGACTGAAGAGTGAGCAATATATTGGGCACTCTTTATAAGAGAAATAGCTCATCATCTAGCATAACATACTGTATTGATGTCAGTGTTCTGAAACACTTTGTTTGCTAAAAGTCTCACCAAATCAGCAACAATAAAAGTCTCAAGAATATTTTTAAAATGTGGTTTGTGGCTAGTGGCAAAACCCTACAATATACACAAATGTCTAGAACAGTAATTTTTTTTTTTAAAGATCTGTCCACAAAACAGGTAAAAGGATATTTAAAAATCAGCAGGCACTGTTTTTTCCAAATGGGAGCATCTTGCATTGTTTTCTTAGCATTATGAATTTCTACTTTTATGACATATGACATAGACAAGGGTGTGGAGAGGTGAAGACAGACCACCCAGGACCACTGAGGGAACCCTCCATTGTGGATGATGCCAAGGATTTAAGATATAACATCTCTTAAGAATCTTTTAATCATTTGTAGGATAAGGACCAAAGACCAACATAGCATCTTTGGAGATAATTTGTTGATATCATCCCAAGTATCACTAACTGCTATAATCCTATTTAACTAAATGGAACAGATTTGTGTCCAATCAAAATAAAATTAAACCACTCTTAAATATTATGTCTACTATAAACTTTGAAGGAAGTAAATATGGAGTCACAATGCATTATTGATGTGTGACATGTTAAATATCCTTTTACCAAATATTTTCAAAAATGTCAAAGGCACAGTAGGAAGGGGAACCACTAAAAGGAACTTTTATATTTGACAAGATAAATAAACTGTTGATTTGGGTTAAGTGGTCTATAAGTTCCAAGATGACATTCTTTTATTCGAGTTTTTCGTTGGTCCAGTATACACAGGTTCTCAAAATCTCAATCTAGGTTTGATTGAAGTATTTAGATTCCATTATTATTGGAATATTATTATTATATGCATGAGCATTCTGTGAAATTTCTAACACTGGTATAGGCTGTTCTGAGGCCTAGAGAAGCTTTTGACATTTATCATTTATCAGTAGTACAATATTTCTCCTACCACATTGACATTAGATTTAACTACCAGATGCAGAGACTATTGAAAATAGATTGCACTTCAAAATTTAGAGTGAATGTAGTTAGAGCACGCTAAAGAATGTCCTCAACCCCAAACACCTACCTTGTAAGAATCTGTAATTTTTATTGCAGTGTCTCTTCTGAAAGCAATATTTTGTCATCTTGAGGAAAAAAAAAATCAATATTTTCTCATTTTTGTGGGACAATTATCTAGGAATGGTATACTGCAGGAAATGGAGTCAGGTGTGTTGGGAACTACAGAGCGGGGCTGCACGGTCAGCAAAAAATTCCCCAGAATATAGATACTAAGAACAATCTGCTTTTTTATTTACAGATTTCCTCTTCTTCCTTTTTTTTTTTTTTTTTTTTTATAGTGGACATTCTCAGACCAGGCTATTGTTTATGGTCTCATCTCACTGAATAGTGCGAGGCTGTGGTGAGGCTCATTTTTCAGAGAATGTGGGATGATGTTCAAGATTCGACACATAATCAGGAGTAAGACCAGCACCCTGGCCAGCAGGGTGGAAATATTCACTTTGAAAAGGAATATCATAAACCAGAGTATGAGAATCACATTAAAGCACATGTCTATACAACACAACCTATGCTCCCAAAGCTGACATTTGACTTGCAATACTTGCATAAGAGAAATTATTTTCTGCTGCCCAAATGTGTATTTCAGAAATGGACTGAGGAGAATAGGTGAACTTTTTCATACAGGGATAGAGTTTCAGAAGGCCATTCTCTCCAGGTTTAGTTTCATTTACTTTCACCTATACGGCTTAAGAACTAGAATTTAGGTATGAAAGGAATATAATAATATCTTCCCTGTGACTTTTATCCTTACTCTAAGAGAGCTGGCTTATATAATTTTTCTGCATTTTCAGATGCTGTTCAAATCAATTATATTGGACTCCCTGTTTATCTTCCATTGTTTTCCATAATTAATCTTCTTGCTCATTACATAATATATATTAAATACTAATCTTTGGAGAGGAAATTCATACCTTTTATTTTTATATTGTGGCTGCTTTTTATTATCATTCAAAATGGAATTCTGCCACTATTAGAAGTTAAATAACAGGGATTACTTTTTTCCTATGGATCCCAAAGTCAATTGTATAGTTAAGTTTTAATCAGATTTTTAGGCTATCTTGTCATGTCACTTGTGTCATTATGACACGTCAGGAATAAAAATGTCTATGGAAATTGATGCCTTGAATTTGAATTGAAGATGCTTCTCTTTTAGATATGTGGCCTTGAACAATTTGTTCTATCTCAATAATCCCCAATTTTATAGTGTATAAAATGGGAACAATAACCCCTACCTACTGCAGAGCACTTTTGAAAGCATCAGATGGATGTACCTGAGACAACTGAAACACATAGGTGCCGTATCCTTCTGTAAGTGTAGAAATAAAAATCTTAAAAATGGAGATATGAATTTTGCAGCTTTCTGATGTTACTAATGCTGCTGTGGGAGTGGGAATAAGTGCACAAGAGTAGATCTGTGGAGAGGTAGCTGATAATGCAAGTGACCTGCCAAGGTGCCTTTAGCCTTCCCACTGTGGGGCACAATAGCCTAGCTTCCCACTGCCTGGTGGGCTCTGAGGACAGTGTACTCAGCAACAGGCGCTGTGGTCCTCAGGTGCTGGAAAATTAATGTCGCCCCACCTCTCAGCACTCCTCAAAGATGAATGAGAATTGGTGAATAAAGACGCCTGTTCCTTCGGCCCTTGGGTGAGGTACATGTTCTGAACTGGCTCCTGGTTTCCTGGCAACTGGATAAAGCTCCAATTTCCACAGTGGTAATTTGCTTAATAACCCATCCTTTATCTACTGCCTTCCCTTCTATATGTCACATCTCCCCTACAGGTACTTCCTGGTATCCCCTCCCACTGGAACCCTTTTGTCTCAGAGGTTGCTCCTGGGGGGCCCAAACAAAGACAAGAGTCTTCCACTGTCCCTCAAGGCCTCGCAGGCTCCAACTCTCCTCTGCCATTCTGAGCATATGCTGACTTCCTTCCAGCCCTGTTTTTCAGGGAAGATTGACATTACTGCCTAGAATTGTTTCTACTTTTATATACTCCTTATCTTTTAATCTTCATAACATTTATTATAGTTCATAATTATATACATGTGGAGATATTGGACTGTCTGTCTTCCCAAAAGGAATGTAGAACTCTAAGAGGACAAGGATGGTTTCTGTTTTACTTACTAATTTTTCCTTAACTCCTGGTAGAATGCTTGTTGACTGTTTATTGAATGAGTGAGTGTTTTAACCAATAAGCTTGTGTGCATGTATGTGTATGTAACTATATTTATTTATTTTTAGCATAACTTCTATGTCCAGCAGTTTTATTTAGCAGCTGTCCCCTTTAGAACAAAGACTCCTGGGACTGAAATTCTCATATCCACCTCAATAGAAGTGGACCTCTGTATAGTCAGAACTTAGTCTAGGATAGAGTGGACTGGGCAGGTTATGTACAGTGAAGACAGGGCCGTTATAGCAGCTGTGATGGGCAGGTAGCAGGAAGGTGGGAAGGAAGTGACCCAGATAGCTGTTGCCAGTGAAGGCTCGAGTCTTTGGGTCAGTTTGTGGAGTGTCTTGGGGCTGAGGTCAAGCACTAGAAACCTAAATTCCCTTCATTTTGCTGATTGACTTCAGATGTTTTCCTTTAGGAGTTTAGTCTCCCTTCATGACCCCCATCCCAGAATTGCTCAGTGCACATTTTAATTCATGTGTCAGAACTTACCTGTATTAGAATTCTGTTATCTTAGAGTTTCTTTGGCCTATTGTGCACCTCCCTGGCATGGTCCAATCTATGGGTAGAGATTATGTTTAATGTAAATTGTTATTAAAAAAAAAAAAAAAGAATAGATGCCTGAATGTCCCGATATCCTAATGGAATATCAAATTTCTAAATAAAATTATTCAGTCTAAAATGTGAATTCAAAATAAATAACAAATGAATAAAAAACTGTTTTAAAAATGTATACCGAATTCTCATGGGAGGTGGTATTTAAATACCGTTGGGACAGAAAATGTGTGAATTTCAGTAGTTCACACTTTCGGGATTCTGTGTAGGACAGCTTCTTGTGAACCATGCAGATGAGAGACAGTGTCCCTCTTTGCCGCACAATGTTTCTACATGTCGAATTTGTTTGGGAAGAAATCTACTCAACTACTAGGACAACACGGTCAGCCCTTGCCCTAGAAATTTCCAGGTATCTGAAACAGAATAACAAAATCATTTCCTATTTTTCTGTCTAGCTTGAACAGTGACCTCGTTCTCGACTTTGTTTTGTGTGTGTTGATATAATCCTTGTGCTTTGAGCAGTTAGTTGTCTCTGATAAGCTGCATCAATTAAGGGAATCACTTCCCCAGCTTGGTAGTCACAAATGCTGAGGAGGTTTACAGTGAGCCCTTGGGGAAGGATTCAGATGTATAAATGAAATTATAATAATATCAATAGAGAGGATACCTGTTGGCTTTGTTTTTTTTTTTTTTCTTTTTCCCTAGAGCAAAAGGAACCTTAGGGGAACTGAACACCTGGTGAAATAGTTTGCTCAAATTCATTTTGCATTTTTTTTTCATTTCTGTAGGGGAATTAGAAGAGTGCTAAAGGTTTTAAAGAATTCAGATGAAAAGCCATCTGTTCCCTGGGCTTTGTTCAATCTCAATTTAAGGATGGCTTTGGAGATTTCCTATTCCCTAATTAATTCCTCTAGATGAGCTTGTGGGCTTGGCTCAATTTATTTTTTGAAAGATGGAAAAAAATGCTCCCATCAATTAGTCCTTTGTTACGTTGCGACTGAGATGGAAATAGCTTTTTGCCAAATGGAGCGAGGAGCTGAGAGATGCCTGTGTTTGCAGTGGCCAGGTGTCCTTTGTCATTAGGCCTGGCTTTGATGTAAGTACTGTTCTTTGGGCCTTTCAGATAATTGGTGAGAAAGCACTCGGTCTTGCAGGAATCTGAGTAATATTTAGCCTGAAGCACAAAGGCAGAGAAACCAAAGCATTGAATAGGAGTCATATTTTAGAGAGCATAATTGTTCTAAGAATTTTCTGTATTACTACATGTAATGCATTATAGTGGAAGGCTTGTTGTTTTCTAGCACTGCGTTTTCTGTGTGAACAAGCGCCGGGGGGCCAGCTAGAGGGTTGAGTAGGGGAGAAGGGAAAGGAGGGGAAGAAAAGGAAATGGAAGAGAAAGCGAGGGAAAGAGGAGAGAATAAAAAGAAAGCAGAGAGAGAGGAGAGGTGAGAGGGGAGAGACTCTCCAATAAGCTGGCTATATGGGTTTGGCAGCTGACAACATAAAAGTATAAAAATCTGCCTGCTTAAATTCTGTGTGCTGTCAGATTAGAGCATCAAATCAATACCTTGTGCAGAAATTTCTATCCATGATGAGGCACAAAATAGTTTGAGACTTTCAGCAACATTGGCTGGGAGTGAGTTCAATTTAAGGCCATTCTGAATAGCACGTTGTAAGAAATGGTTATAAGAAAAAGAATAACCTGGGAACATTATTTTTAAAATATTAACTAATGAACTTTCATCCTCCAATGTCCTTGTTTTTAAGATGTCTGGGTAATTCTGTACAAGATTCATGTCTGGCAGACTCAGATCATAGATTGTTTTCATTGTTTCGGATATGCCTTGAGGCTTAGTTTTGCAGGTAGGAAGAAGGATATGACATAGGAGAAGTACCAGCCAGAGCAGGATAGAATGCACAATCTCAGTTCTTCTGCTTGGGTGCGCTGTAAGAAGGAGAAGAGAACCAATAAGGAGGGAGGGCAGCTGGTCAGATCCATGTGCTATACCTTTACATTTCCAGTCTCAAATCTTGCAGGGTGTTTTTTCTTAGATTAGTCAAGGGAAAGAAAGGAGGTACAGTTCCTCATATCCTGTTTGGGACTTTGGGAAGACACTGGCTCTCAAGACTGGCCTTTTGGCTAAATCATCAGTGTGTCCTAATTGGGGTGTGTGTGTGTGTGTGTGTGTGTGTGAGTAGGCAAGCATAATATGGAGTGCATCTGAAATTTCCCACTTGTCCCGTCATGGAATGGAAGTTGCTGTTGATGACAGATAGAGAGAAGGGATACCATGCTGTAGGCATAGAGTCCTCTGTAGCTGAGGGTTTTAGGCTTAACCACCTGGCTAGAATTGGGTAGTAGTCATGCCAGACACTTTGAGGAGGAGGGGATTTGGATTGTCAAGAGCCAAAGAGGACCTAACTCAACAGGAAAGGCTATGATCCCCTGACTAAGACTAGAGAAAGTAAGACCACAAACAGTAAATATAATGGTGATGATAACTAGGCAAGCAATGAGAAGGCAGATAAGGACCCATTGCCAATAGTGACCCATGGATATACAGACAGCATCACAAGACCTTTTCCCCCAACATACACCCCCTCCTTGGTGTCACCATGGGACAGGGGAGCAACCTCCATTGTGGGGAGAAGAGCAAGGTGATAGAACAGTAGGCTAAATATAGAAGCAGCTGTAAAATTATAGGGGGAGGTGATATTCCTTTATGTTTTTTTTTTTTGGACAAGGCAACCCTTGGTTGACCTCACAGATTGCAAGCACCTTGTCAGCTTACAATCCTTTACTTTTTTTTTTTTTATTTTTCTACCCCTACGGCTTCTGGTCTTCCTAGGTGGTCTCCCATCCAAGTACTAACCAGGCCCGACCCTGCTTAGCTTCCGAGATCAGACAGGATATGATCTTGTTCAGGGTAGCATGGCTATAGACTCCTTTATGTCATATTTAAGTTGACATTTGTACTTAAGATTGTACAAAGATAAGACCAATACAGAAAAAATCTTCTAGAACGCTACATTGACTTTACCCATCTGTATGTAGTATAGGGAAATTTATGATTCCATGCCATAGGATCATTTCAAATATTGAAAAATATAAAATCAAGAATAAAATATTATTTGGGAACAGCTTTTTGAAACTACAGAATGAAATAATTTTGAAAACTTTGCTTGAAAAGTTTTATCATCTAGTACTCTTAGGATGAAATTCAAATTCTTCTGCATGTACCTCCAGACATTCCAGTGCCTGTCCCCTGCTGGTCTCTCTTAGCTGCATCTCTTCCTTCCATGCTCTTCCTCTCTCGCTGGGTTCACAGAATCAGAATATTTGCCCATCTCTCCCATTGCGTGTTGCTCCAGTGTTGCATATGCTGTTCCCACTACCTGGAACATCATTCATTTCCTCTGGATAGAAGACAGCCTCCTCAGTCTCCCTCATCCTCACCTCCACCAGCAACCCCGTGGGCTTGCTGGCCACACAAACTTTTGTCCACTGCCAGAGACCGCCTTTCAGGGATCTTCCCCTTTTGGCACCATGGACCCATTTGGCATCTAGCCATACCTATTAATCCCTTTTCAGAATAGTGCCTTAAATGCGTAAAATAAAATATCTAAGCAAAGGTGACTCGTTCTATTGAAATACATCTACCAAAATATTAGAGGAAATAAGTTTTGATATATGCACTTCTTTATTACTGTTTTAAATGACAAAATATAGTGATGAGTCTAATAATCTGTGTCATTTTGAAGTGATGAGAAGCATAAAGGAAGTTTGAGATATCTTCAGTAATTGTGATGTGATATGAAAATATCAATGATTCCTATTCTGTGATCACAAATTCTACTATTGCTGCCTACAATTATTATGGAAGGAAATGATAAAATTCAGTTACAGTTTATTGAAAAAAGTAATATTTTTCCCAATCCAAGTTCGTGACCTCAGGTATTTCCTTGATATTTCCACTTGCTCTTGATCCTGCTGAGCTCCTTCTCTGTCCCCATGCATGTGCAGCTGTCCTTTTACTAGCACATATCACCCTGGATTGGAACTATCTATTGATCATTTGAGGACTGTCACTAGATTATAAGCTTTATGAAGTCAGGTCTATCTGGTTATCCTTGTGCCATGCTCAGCAATGTTGACACCCAGCAGAGGGTTCCCCATGTATAACCGTGGCATTAAATCGAACTTTTGGAGATCCGTTCATGTTTTTAAAAGTATAAATAATCTTAGCCCTCAATTCCACACAGAATTACATTTTTTTACAGTTTTTGGACATTTGAATCACAGGTACTACTTGTAAAAGCATATTGAAATATTAGGCTGCCCTTAAGTATTCATGTAAAAATGTAAATGATGTCAACTTATTGATAAATTTGTTATCAACTCATTGATAACAACAATCTGCATTGCATTATCTAATTCAGTTGGCCATTATCAATTTGAAATGCTTATTTCATGGGTCTGCATTACTGAAGGCGGAATCTTGGGTAAATGACTATAGCATGAACAAGGGTGAGGACTAAGCAGTGCTCATTGGAGAAACTGCCTCGGGGTCAGTAACAGGTGGACATGTCCCCTGCTGTCCTCATTGCATCTGGGGCAGTGACCTAGGATTTGGCACGGCTTGACTTCAGACTTTGCAAGAGGAATTTTGAATCCTGGGTTGTGGAGCTTTGATGCTATATGATTAGAGAGTCACTGACTTTTTTCTGGTGTGATGGGGGACGAGAATATGATGATAAAATGATATGGCAGAAGCTTGGTCCTAACTTTCTCCTACCAACTGAGGTCTGTGACTGAGGGGTAGTGGGAGGCACAAGCCCCTGCCTTGGCATATTCAGGAAGCTGGATTCCAAGATCTGTAATTACAGATGGATTACGTGACAAGCTAGCAGCATGGTTAGCCACATTGGTGTTCTTGGTTGGCAAAGCACAAACTCTTCCCCTGGCATGACTGAGGGTCGGGGGAAGAGGGGTTGCGGTTTAGGCCTTGATGTTACCCACATTAATTGACTTAAACACTGCAGTGACCAGGGGGGTTTCTCACAGAACAATGCAGAAGGAAAGTTCCCTTTCTGAGAGGCCAGTTTGCAGGGGTCGGTCTTGGAGAAGTTACCCCTTATTTCTTCCTCAGTTATGAAGTTCTCTGTTCCTAAATTGTCTCACCTTAAAAAGTGGCATTCTTTTCTGTAACCATTGTGAAGAATAAGTGAAATAACATATTTAAAACTATTGGCAAGTTCTTAGCAGATAATAAGAACTTATATTTTATTATACTTTTTCTGTGGTAGTTTATATGACATTATCAAGGACTTGCTTACACTTTTGAAGAAAATGAAATTTTCTTCAAGCACCAACTAGAATATATCAATCTTCTCTTTTCTCTCTTTGGGGGACCAACTTCCTGAGTACTATATTTAGGTTCTATACATATTATTATACTATTCTCTATTGGTTTCCTATGTATGTTCTGATTGCTTAACTAGTTAATAAAATTTATATCCTATGCTTCTAATGTGCCCCACCCTCCTGGCTCTATGCCTTGGCTGGGATCAGAGAGCAAAGAAACTTAACAAATACATATTAATTATTAAGACAGTTATAAATCCTTAAAATTTCAAGATTCCTTGAAGCAAAGCCAATGAGAAATTCCTTTACACCACTTTGGTATACTTCATCTGGGCTTTTAGATCTATTTTAGATCTCATTTGGTCTTTAGCTCATATGGCCACATCTAATTTGTAACATTTTTACAATAATCTTATTAAAGGTAAATATAAATAAAGTGTAATATTTAATACTTCTCCAGAGAGGTACTTAACTTGCTAAACGCTAACAGATTAATATCAACAGTCTCCTTTTCCTCATATCTTCTTCAAGGCGTCTAGAGAATGAAAGATCTTGCATTGAACTTCTCTTTCCCTTAACCTATATGGAGGCATGCTGTCAGTTCACATCTGTGACTGGGCCAGAGACTTACTACCTAAGATGCCACTTTATCTCACCAGCTCCCTGTCCAGGAAGTGTCCATACTTCTGAGCATGGCATTTCCAAGCCACTGTACCCCAACCTACCCATGCAGATATTGCTGTCACAACATTCAGCTCTTTATTCAGCCAGCTGGTCTACAAACTAATCTCTTAGATAGTATTTAGTCTGAAGAAACTGACTCACCTCTTTGATAATTTATCAAATACTTTCCACATTCATAGCTGTTCATGTCTTCTATCGTCTCTCTTCTACATAAAACTAGTAATTCCTTAAGAGATGTAATTCCAAAATCCTGATTCTGTCACTCATTAACTTAATGACCATCAAAAATTTGTAAATTACTTAATTTTCCTGCATCTCAAAGTCCTCATCTCTAAATTGTATATGAATACCTACCTAACTCCTCCTGTCTGGAGATAAAATGAGGACATTCATAAAGATCTCCTAACCCAGGTATTTTAAAAATCATACTCACATATTCTACCCTAATCATTCAGCTATCTCTACACCAAAATTCTTTGTATCTCATTCAGTGCAAAATACATGACTGTATTGGAGAGAGCACATATTAGCTCTTTCTTTGAAACTTTTATCTTACTCCCAACATTACCCTATTTCTGGGTAATAAATATAGTTTGCAGAAAATCTTTACCTGTTTTTATGCTCTTCTCTCTCTTTACCCTGTTCTCACTCTGTTGCTTAGGAATAGAGAAAGTTTTAGAAAGTAAAATTGAAAAAGGAAAAAAAGGAAGGATGTAGAGGGAGAGGAAGAGAAAGAATAAGAACCAATACAGTATGGACATCATAGCAAATAGAAAATGAATGTACATTTGTTAGTAGGAGTTAGAGATACAGGTGGGAGTAGACAGGGCAAGTGAAATTAAGGTGACCAAAGGTCCCAGTTTGCCAGAGATTGATGGGTTTCTTGGGACATGAGACATCTAGTGATAAGTGTGACAAGTTGGTCGCTTTAGGTGGAAAGAAAGAGCAGCAGGCCAAATTCAATAACAAGAAACTGAATCAGAAGGCAATGAGCTGGTTATTTTGGAGAGTGGATTCAGAAACTCAAATTGCTGGTTGTTAAAACATTTCTTGATACTTAGTGAAAAATTATGTAAAAGTGGAAGCCAGAATCATTTTTCATGAAAGGAAACCTTACAATGAAAGGGAGCTCTCCTGACTTGTGATCAAAGAATCATTCTCAACCTGAGCCTGAGGAGCAGTTTTATGCTAGAGTGCCAGAAAATTCAGCCTCACGTATGGTACAGTGAGAACCTGAGGATTAATCCCAAGTCATTACTCCCTTTGTGAGTCAATCCCAAGGGACCAGCTGCAAATGAGGCAACCATGTTTGATGAGGCCATGGTGCTGTGTTCTTAATTTCTGGTACAGCTCATGGAAAATGACCAAATTAGCAAATGTCTCTCCCACTAACATTGATTTAGACTTCTTTCTCTATTTACCTTGGGCATCATCACTATATCAGGCCTTGCCACAGTCACTAACTTCTTAATGTAAAACTGTTATGGATAAAATGGGACATGTCTCCAGAGAAGAATCAGGAAGATAAGATAACAGTGTTATCTTAAGTACCTGAAGGCAGGGTTTGAAAATTCTGAAATCCATTGGAGTGGGATAATTTTCAGCTCTGTTCCCCCCACCCCACCTCAATAATCGTTATGGTAATTTTAAAGAGGATTTTCAAAGTATGTGGTGATATCATCAAGTAAACAATCTGGAAAGCCTAATATTAAAAAACATAGAATGATCTTGAATTATCATTAGTGCTGGAGGCAGGTCTGCGATCTGTTTGAACTGCTCCCATTCGTGACCAGTTCTCAGACACTTTTTTTTTTTTCAAAAGCTAATATGACAGGGAAAATCCAGATTCTTTTCTCTAAGTCACTGGCCTCATGACAAGCTATATTAGACATACCCTTGTGGCGAGGGGATTAAAATATTACCAGCTTTTCTTTGAAACTGTGACACAGAGTGTGTTTTTGGAATCTTTCTGAGGTGGTTTGGGCCCTTGACTTACTTGGTAACCACAGCTCCTGGACTAATCCAACTCATAGTTTGGGAATTTCCAAAGTGACTGTTAACGGGAGCCTTAGTTTATGTAATGCTGTCTGTTCTAGTTCACAGGTGAGCAAGCCCTGTTAACCAGCAGGTTGCGGGGTGTGGGGTGGGGGTGGATTTTTTTACACTTCACTCTGGACAACAGATTTGGAAGGAATCTTTTAGACCAGAGCTTCTCCAATTCTAATGTGAACACCAATTACAAAACCTTCTGGAAACCTGGCTGAATAATTAAGTCTAGGAAGAGGCATTTCCTACCCAGTGATGCTGATGCCACTAGCAAGGTCTTTGAGAAAAATCGAGTGTGCTCATGTAGGAGAGTACCATGTGCTTTCAGGACACTCAGAATTTATGAGTCTGACTTGTCCCTGGGGACCAGTGTAGCAATGTCAAATAGAGTAAACGTCCTCGGCTGTAATAAACTCACCCAAATTTATGTATTATGAAAACCCCTCTGGAGATCATTTTCTTCATGACATTTACTGTTCTCTGTTGGAGCTTGGCTGTATCTCTTCTCTGTTGCTCAACTTAATTGGGAGGTACTGAACATTTGATTTCTTCAACTATGTTTGCTGTCCTTGCTTACCACTACACAAATGGAAGGGGTGATTCATGCCAAGGTGTAATGCATGAGATTTCTGATACTCTACCTAGAGATGAAGGGTAGGTGCAAAGCATTATGCGTCCTCAGGTTAAATGACACCAATGGCTCTTATTCAAGGAAACTCTCATTCTAAAAGAATGAACATTTAAACAAGTTGGTTTATTTAACTGTGAGAAGGAAGTAAGATAAAAATCTAAAAGTGGAAAGAGTATACTCAAAGACAAGGCTATGGAGCTGAAGACCATGGTACTGTTTCGCTTTTTTTTCACCTGTCCTCATGGCTAGAGGGCCACAGCAAACCACTACCCCTGACACCAGACACAGTGTCTTAAGGCATAGGAATCGAGTTGGAATATTTTTGTATCAGAAGCAGAGGACCTCCATTGCAAAAGATGAGAATTTACAGATGTGAGTCTCACTTTATACTGTGTGGGAAAGATATGTTTCTGAAGAGCTAAATGTAGCCAGACCTTTGTCCAGTTTATTTAAAATACGTGATCATGTTGGAAATAATTTCTCTTTTTTAAAGAATTTAGCTCACAGTTATTCCCAACAATTGAGACCTGTCTCATATTCCTAAATCTAAAGGAATCTTTAATGTGAGACTTTGCCCACTGCTAATTTGCCGTGGAGGTCAGTGTAGACTTTAAGATTTGTAAGTTTTTCCTCAGTGTATAATTGAGTGGAAGGCTGCTTCCTAGCAAAGCTTATTGCTACATTTCTTTGCGGTTGTTAAACAGAGGACAAATGGACACTCACCAGAACCTTCTGTTTGCACATAAAATAAAAGCCTTGCAGTCATGAGTCCTTTTGCATTAACCAAAATAGAAATTTAAATGGAACAGAGAGCACAAGGATGGTTTAATTGTGCATAGTTACATGAGAAACCTATATGAATGACTCTTGAATATGCATTGATTTTATATCTTCACACAAAGGTGATCATTTCCAGTTTTTAAGTTTTTGTCATCTACTCACCAGTCATTTTTCCTCTTTTCCATGACTCCAGCTTCCAGCTAAACAACAGAAGAGCTGAATCATAAAAGAAAAGTCCAAAAAAAATTTTATTTGTTTGAAGGAAATTCTTTCCATGTGTCCCTGCTCCTTCCTTTGCTAATTTAGGTCATGTGCTTTGCTTTAGTCATCTGTCCCAGGCAGAGAATGGCCAGGCTCCTCCTCCACTCACCACAGAGAGGTCTGGAGGTCTACAAGTGGTAACTGAAGATTGCTGGACTCACCACATCCTACAAAAAATGTAATAGCTGCTTTAGGCTGAGAGCTTCCACTGGAATTTGAGGCTAAGAACACAAAGTAAGCCAAAAGCTTAAAGGTCTGCAAGGCGAGGAGTGAGTTGATTGAAGGAGAGAAGGAAAGAGAGGAGGGAAGAACAAGAAAGAACCAATATCAAGAGTGTAGAGGATGAGCCAGGAGAAAGCAAGAAAACTTTCAGTTTGAGTAACAGAGGACCTTGTGTTCCTCTCCTGCACACATAGAGAAAGAGGAGATACCGTCATATTAAGCATGGAAGGCAAGTTATCAGTGCAGATTGCTGCTCCTGAAGACAAAATTGCATGCACATTAGGTAAACAAAAAAACTGCCCTGAAAGAGTCTAGAATTCACCTGGGTTTGTAGCTAACATGTACATGACATGCTCCTTTAAAGTCTGAGGGAAATAAAGGATTCCCTCATAATTCTCTACTTTGGTTTTAGGAAAACTGAGAAATGTTTTTTGGAAGCCATGCTTACCTTTCCTCAATGATTTATCCCTCTAGACCTTGTGAAACATTTATCGTCTGTGCTACTCAGTGGCGGTAATTTAGAGTGTGTGGCGATATACATTATTTATAGTGTTTTCTGTATTGTTTCTTAATCCTTATATTCTTATTTGAATTTCGTTCAACTTTCTTTATTTTGGTTTTCTCTGCACCTAGGAGAGTTTGTTTTAAAATGTGGCTATGCATTCTTTTACATTCTTCTCACACGGAGGTGGGCTACATACTCCTTTTCAGTGAATGTTGGTAAGGCTGTGACTGTTTCTGTCTATTAAGTGTATCTATCTGTACTACCCAGAATATAGGGCTGTAAAAATACAACTCACTTCCAGTAGTGGCTCATGAAAGTCTGGCCTTGTTTGTTGGTCAGATTAATTCTTGGATCCCTCAGATACCATGTAGGAAGTGTGACTACCCTGAAATCACAATTTTGTAGAAGCCACATTTGATACTCCAGTTGACAGTCTGTACTGAATTTGTTCTTTAGCTTTCCCGGGTAGGCACAGACATGTGTATGAAGATACTATATTGGAAGTGTATTTTCTAGTCCCAGCTTTTAGAGTCATCCTAGCTGAGGAGTCTGTACATCAGAGAGCAGAGAGCAGAGACCAGCCATGGCTGTTACACTTGTCTGTGAACATAATGTAATCTTCACAGAACATAACATAATGTAGTGTTTTAGCACTGTGTATTTGTGTAGTTTTGTTACACAGCAGTAAATAGTTGGAATGCAAGAGAGGCTCTTAAAAGCTACATTTTCCATTGGCTCGAAGATAGTTTCAGCCAGTAGGAGGCATTAGTGCCAGATTAGAGTGTGAGAATAGGAAGAAACCAGGTATTTTTCTCTCTACCTCTCTGTGCAGCAGGCAGTGTCTTGTGTGCTTGTGTCTCTCTGATGGTTCCAGCTTTTGCCAGGCAGCCCTTGAAATGGTTTTAGGAAGTACCTAAATGTGCCAGTTCTTGGTCTCTGGGAACAACCTCCTGCCCTTGACCCTCTGATCCTAGCGGTAGTAGTGGCTTTTTGTTGTCGTTAATCTCTGGGTTGCCCTACAGTTCCTGATTTACCTTTCAGTTCTTCCTTTGGACTAGTTCCCAATATTAAAATTCTTCCATTAAAATACCTGTTTTCCTGACTGGACCCTGGTCTATAGCAGGGTGCAATTCACAATTCTGTATATGCTCAACTGAACACAGGAAATATGCCATAGATACTAGTTGATTGATTAAACACAGCCAGTTCATAGAAAAGTCATCTTGCTTGATGAGACAGGGCTGAAGATTCCCTTGTAGCATCAGGTTGACCCTTTGTAATCCTTCCAAAAGATACAGTATTAGCTAGAACCTGCACTTGAGTATGATTTTATAAGAACTGCTGTGCAATTGGTCAATTCCTTTGTACATAATAGGAGCAGATTGCTAAAAGCTTTAATGAGTCTCTTTCATTTAGAGAAAGGTTATTTGAGCCACTGTTCTCTAAAGGATGATTCCAGCCTAATCTTTGATTTTTTTGAGGGCAAGAAAATAGAAAATGTATTTGAAGCTTATTAGAAGCAGAAAGTGCATAACTGCTCAACTCGAGCTATTGAACTTGTTTCATTGTTATCTATCATCTGTCTATCTGTCTGTCTGTCTATCTATCTATCTATCTATCTATCTATCTACCTATCATCAGTCAGTAAAAGCTTAGAATTTATAAAGAGAAAATGTATCTATATATCTGTATCTGTATTACATCAAATAGGCTTAAGACAGATATGACATCTGTGCAAAGCTGTACTCCTTCTAACCTCAGGTAGCTTGAATGACCGACCATTCTAGTAGCACAGACTCAAAATCAAATGTCTTCTTTTTTATTCTATATTATTGAGTTTGCTTCATAGGACTATACCCATGGCCCTGTTAAAAGCTGCTGTGTAATCACGCCTGAATCACTTAATCCTTTTGGGTCATGAAGTCCATATGTGTAAAATAAAAGGATTAGATACACCTCTAAGATCACTCCAGCTTGCACATTCTGTGTCATTATTTTTAAATGCCTGATTTCACCTCCCTTCTCAGGCTACTTTTTCCTCCTTTTTTTTTTTTTGAAACCATTACAAAATTTTTGCTTCAAACACAATGAAGGTCTGAGACTTGATGATACAGGATGCTGAATTCCATGCAGCTTTATAATAGTTGCATCCTGCCATCACCTGTCTATTACGTATCAATAAGAGTTTTTTAATGATGGCTGACTTGTGTTCAAATCCATCATTTGCCATTTTTTAGCTGAGAAATCCTACAAAACTTACTGAACTATTCTGAATCACAATTTTCAAAGAATAAGGTTATTGCTCAAAGTCAGATGGTATAGTTATTATCTCTATTTTATAATGCAGAAAATGAATTGCATTGTGAAATTTCTCCTATCTTTGTACCCTACACTGTGGATACCCAAATTCACATAGATGCATCCCAGTATAATGAATACTGGTGTGATTATCATGGGATTCACAATTTTTCTTTACCTCCTAGCATGTGTGTGTTGGGTACTTCCCCATTTTATTGTCTTGGGATCATGTGACATCGAGATCAATGAAATGAGGGCTGGAGTGTCAGTTCTGAATGGAGGCCAAATATTATACTACCAAATCTGCCCGAGAGTTCAAGCCAGATGCTAACAAGGGCGTATCCAAATCTATGATACAGCATGTTCATCAGTTAAAGATAAAGGTTGATTAACTTCAAGCCTGGTGTTCATATGCATAAATATTATTCTTTTTGAAAGTAGAGAGTGCTTTTGCACATTTTTGGCAGTAAGGAAATTATTTTGAGGTAGAGCCTCCACACATCGTCTGCTTAACAAATCCTTACTCTAGTGTTCAGTGATTTTTGGTGAAATAACAGAATCAGTGGTTACACCTCCCCAACAGGTGTGAGCGGTTGCTCTCATTACTTGTGGCCCATGAGTTGACCAGATAATGTGCTCTTCAGATTAAATTTTCATCTAATCAGTGACAATTCTGTTACACTTATACAGCAAAAACAAAACAAAACAAAAGAAAACTATGTAAGTTTTTGTTAATAAGCTTGATTATGGTGATCATTTCACAATGTAAATGTATATCAAAACATCTAGCTGTATACCTTAAAAGTATACAATTTTTATTTGTCAAATATACCTCAACAAAGCTAAATTCTCATTAAATGGATGATTAGTTTTGCATTTAATTCTAAAAGTTTAGAAGATACAGAAAGCCACAGATAATAGTGAAACGAATACACATATACACTATCAAGATTTAACAAATGTTAATATTTAGTCACTTTCACATTGTTTAAATAAAAGAATTAAGGCATTAAAAATAAAGTGTTTGCCTTTCCTTCCTCATCGCCTTTCTTAGAGGGAACGATTATAATGAATTTGGTGTGCATCTTTCCAGTCTGTGCTTTTATATTTTTTCTAGGTAGATTCATAATTTATTCATAAATAATACACAATATTAATTTCCTTCGAAATTTTACATATGCTATCATACTGTATACATCATATCGTAACTACGTTTTTCAATAAGATCTCTTCAGGTTGATGCATATATATCATATATGTAGATGTAAAAGTAAATACATAAATTTCATTTATTTTATGTGTTGCATAATATTGTATTATTTAATTATAACACAACATCTTTATCCATTCCTTTATTAATGGGCATTTGTTTTCAGTTGTTTACTGCTACATAGAATGTTACGATGAGCACCCTTGTTGTGTCTTAAAAGTAAAACATGATATCTGATACTAATGTGTTTTGAAATTGTGTAAAATTTAATATTTCTTCCTTAAAGTTATATTGAAAAGTATCTTCCCTCTTTTAAAAAAAATTCAGCTTTTTGAGATATAATTGATACATAACATTGTGTAAATGTAAAGTGTTTAACATGTTGATTTGCTACATATATATCTTGTGAATCGATTACCACATACGGGTAGTTAACACATCCATCTCCTCACATAGTTACCTTTTTGTGTGTATAATGAGAATATTTAAGATCTGCTCTCTGAGCACCTTTTTGTGTGTATAATGAGAATATTTAAGACCTGCTCTCTGAGCACCTTTCAAGAATACAGTACAGTATTGATCACTATAGTTACCATGCTTATACATTAGATCCCCATAACTTATTTATCTTTTAACTAGAAGTTTGTACCCTTTGACCAACATCTCTCCATTTCTCCCAACCCCCAGCTCCTGGAAACCACCAATTTACTCTCTGTTTCTTTGAGTTCAGCTTTTTTTAGATTCCACATATAAGTCTCATCTCTTTTAGAAACAAAAACACAGTATACTACAAAATATGAAAAGAACATCTCTCAATGACCTGGTGAGGAAGAAGTTGGAAAGACATTAATATTTAAAGGAGAAAAAGACTTGGTGAGCACATTCCACAATGTACCTCTGAATCCAAAATGTTATATGTCTGTGGGTGAGAAATGGGTGGGGATAAAGGATGTTCTCATATAAGCATTTTAATTATTTCATATCAACTCAATATAACTAACCTCTATAGTATGTGATTTCCTAATAATTCAACTTTAAAAAGTCAGTGTTTCAGTAAGTACATGAAAGGAAACACTCCCAAAATTTCCTCAAAGTGTGGATATTCCTCAAATGATATTTATAAAGTATTCTTCTCTTTTTTACATGACCATCAGTTGACATGTCTTGAAATGACCACCAATATAATGTTTTTCTCCCAAGGGGACTTTTGGCTTTTTAAAATACTTTTTCTTCTATTCGGTTTTTTAAGAATTTTTTTCCCCACCTTTCCTTAAACATATGGCTTCATATTGCTCTACTGCAAGTTTTTTACTTAAAGCAAACTAAAAATATCTGTTATATGGACATATACTTTCATTAATTTAAAATGTAAAAAGTTGCATAAAACTTACATAAGAAGGTACAAAATTCTCTCTTAAAAACATCATGTAATGGGATGATATTTTAAATGTGTGAGTAGATGAGACTTATGTCTGTAAACTAAGACAGGAAATCCTATAAAATGTACACATCAACTAAGTCTTTTGGTTAAAATTGCAGTAACCGCCTTTGTGGTTGAGGTGGCGGAGAAACCCTTCACGTTTTTCTGTGATGAAAAAAATGCATGCTTTTTTTCTTTATTGTCTTCAGAAATTATTTTGCTATAATTTCTATAAGAATAAACCTTCATTGTTGTTATTGGAGTTTTCCTATTTTAAGGCTCTTCTTAAAATAGACTTTTTTCTAGAGTGAGAACAAGACAGAAATGATCATTCAGTAAATTTAAAATATAAGAATCTACCTGAATGAGTTTGCTTTTTAAAAAAAAAATTTTAAATTGCACTATGTAAGACTTATTACATGGCAGGCACTATTTTGAGCACTTTACAAGGGTATTATAATTTAATACGTGTAGTATCTCTATGGCATTTTTATTTAAACTGAGGCACAGAGAGGTAAAATAACTTTCTTAAGGTCACACAGCTGGGAAGTGGAAGAGTAAAGATTTGATCTCAGGCAGCCCACATTCTCTGTCCCTAGACTATGCTGGTTAATGACATACCTGAACTTCTGTGGGGACCATAATTCTCATAAAAATTGGGCAATCCAGATGGCACATTGGCGAAGGTGTGCCAGATTTGAAGAGAAAGTTGGACAACTTCTCTTACATGTAATTTCTGTAAATAAGAAAATGTAGAGCAAAAAGGCATTTTTAAATTCTCTTGAGAATTATTTTGCTTTAATCTAAACCAACGTTTCCTAGAAGTTAGGTTCATTATTAAAGCTGATACAACTTCTGTCTATTAGGTTTGGATGTGACCACACCTGGAGGCAGGAGGTGGATAAGATGCTTTATTACTATTAATTATAATCTTTGGATTTTTTTAAATGATGCCATCTTGGTGTGTTCAGGTTGAGCATGGATCCTTTCTTTTCCTAATACTTTGCATCTACTTAGACTTTTGGACCAGGAATATTACTCTAAATAATTCAAGTAAATGTTTTTATTCTGACGAAATGTTATATTTATTTTTAAAAGAACTGAAATTCGTTTTATTTTTTTTCCCTTAACTTTTAAAATTCCCTGAATGAAACTCCATTAGATTCCCTAAGACTTATTCTTTTTTTATATTTCCCCTAAATATCTTTATTCTTGTGACATTACACATGTATACACATATACACATATATGTATTATAAACATATACACACACACATACATGTATACATATACACATACATATAGAGAGAGAGGCACAGAGGGAGAAAGAGTGAACACATGTAAATAATTTGTTGATGAGCTTCTTTTCTCCACATGACATAGTTCCTGACAGAATAATATGGTTCTCAAGATCCAACTGCATTTGCAGCGGTGTCTGTACATTGTAAAATAATTGAACTGCAATTGGTAGCGGTAGTTCTGTCTGTTTTTACAATAAATACATTTGGGCTGTGTCGCATCTGGCTAAAAAGCAAGCTGCAGGCTGGTGACTTGATGTTTTTTGCTATATCAGAAGGCAATTTACCAAGGACACATCTCTATCAGTTCATCAAAATAAAAAGAAAACTAATTTACATAATTCTAGGCTTTTAAAAATGAATTAAATATTTCTACCCAATATTATAAGCATTTATTAATTAAACAAATGGAGATTATCAGTTAGGGTTAATTTTAAGGGGTACCATTTAGGGTTTTTTCCACGTAAAACCTTCATACCAAACAGGGTATTTACTATCTAGAACACATTTTAATGGTTGCATACTTTATTAAATTTGTTTTAAAAGGGTCTTTTTACTGGGTAGCAGAAGAGTATATTCTGTATGATTTCAGTTCTTTCAAATTTATTGATATTTGTCTCTGACCCAGTGTGTGGTCTCTTCATGGCCCATTTACACTTGGAAAAAAATATATATATTCTCTTGTCCAGTGGAAAGTTTTTTAAATATCAATTCAGTTACACTAGTTGTAAATGTTGTTCATAGCTTCAGTATTCTTACCATTTTCTGTATACATTTTTCAGTAATATTCGTGGGTTAGTTTTATGTTCATTTTTGTTCTGTCAATTTTTGCTTCATGCATTTAGAGCTCTGTAACTGGGTACATGAACTTTAGATCCTGCCTTATTTTAGTTTGATAAGTAAGTTTCTTATTCTATTTTATCTCCATTATTGGCTTATTTGCTATACATCTTTGTTCTACTTTTGAGTAATGTTTTTGTAGGGTGTACAATATGCATCTTTATTCACAGCTTACCTTCAAATACTATACAAGTTCAAGTGTACTGTAAGAACCTTACAATACTTCCTTTCTCCTTTCTTGTTCTTTGTGTGACTTCACATACATTTTAATTCTACATATATTATATACTCCGCAATGAATTGTTATTGTTTTTTTCTTAAATTTGGTGTCAGCCATTTTTTTCCTGAAGGCTAGATAGTAAATATTTTAGACTATGCAGGCCTTGATGTCCCTATCAAAACTTCAAAACTACTGAACTCTGCTATTGTGGTATGAAAGCAGTCATAGACAGACAATATATAAACAAACGAGTGTGGTTGTGTTCCAATAAAACTTTATTTACAAAAAGAGGCAGAGCTCATATTTAGCCTGTAAGCCATAATTTGCTGGCCCCTGCTTTAAACAATAAATTCTCTCTTATTGACAATAAAAGAAAAACATTTAACATATTTTTGCTCACTTCATTTCTTTGACTGCATTTGAGATTCTGATATGATTTTCCTTCTGCCTGAAGAATTTTCTTTAATATTTTCATCATTTAATTTTGCTGTAAAACAAACAGAAATAGAAAATATATAAACTTCTCAGCATCTATATGTTGAAAACCACTTGATTTTCATATTTGAAAATGACTTTATTTTCATTTTGCAGTGTCTCCTCTTCTGTTAAACTCACCTCATGATTTAAAAAAATACAGTAATTTTTATTTTTAGAAGTGCCATTTAGTTTGTTTTTTATTTTCTGTTTCTTTCAACCTGATATTCGTGTTTTCCTTTAGATCTCTGAGCTTATTTATAATAGGTCTTTTAAAACCTTTGTCTCTTAATACTATCATCTTTATTTCTACTATTTCTATTGACAGATATTTCTTCTGGTTGTGTTTTATAGTTTCCTGCTTCTTTACATGTCTCATCATTTTTGATTCAATAATAGACACTGTGAATATAATGATTTTTGAGAGTCTAGATCTTATCGTCTACCTTAAAAATGTTGAACTTTGTTTTGGCAGGAAGCGATTTGTAAGTTTATTTCTCTCCATACTTGTTTTTAATTTTTGTTGGTGGCATGTCTGTACATAGTGCTGCTTTAGCCTCACTACTAAACTTCACTCTTCTAGGCTCTCTAGTGAATGTTCCCTGTATACATTTTGGTCACTGCACTTCTGCTGTATAGAACTTAAATAACCTCCAGCTCTGTCTACACTGTTGGAACTTCGTTCAAGTTATATCTTCCCAAGAATTTCTTGCCCAGCATCAGGACATTTCACCCTATACATGTGGATCTTAGTATTTAAGAACCGGCTCAAAAAGACCTTATATATTGATTTCTGGCACTCTTCCTCAGTGAAGCTCCTTCATCTGTAGTATTCTGCCCCACAAAGTCAAGCTGCCTCCATATCCGCAAATCTGATCTCTATCTTCTCTTCTCAGTGGAGCCTTCTAGCTCTGCTTCAGCTCTCCCTTGCTGTGACACAGTCTATGACATGTCCCCTGAAAACAACGACAAAACTGGTGGATTGTAGGGCTCATCTCATTTGTTTTACTTTCTATCTTACATCACATTTATGCACTGCTAGTTGTTCATTGTCCAAAATTGCTCTTTCATGTATGTTGTCCAATATTCTAGTTGTCTCTGCTGAGTGGACAAATTCAGTTCCAGTTACTCAAACGTGGCTAGGTAGAAATCTCTTTTATATTAGGTTCTTCCTAGAAGGATTTCTATTAACCAAGATTGATTTGCAAATTGTGTCATAATTAGTGAACTTCTTAATGCTTCTATTTTACCATGTCAATGTAAATTTTATAAGAATATTTACATCTGTATAATAAGATGTAAAGTGGTTTTTTTTGATCTTGGTGAATAATTTCAATTTGCGGTTCAAGGGTTTTCATCAAATATATGTATAAATTTGCAACTCAAATACTTGAAAAGAAAAATGAAAACATTTTTTATTCTGTTTTAACAAGGCCTTTGTCGTTGGTGCAAAGAGGAATATCTTTAAAGGAGGGAGAAGAATAAGTATTTTGACACTGTTATGCAAATACATGGCCAATCAATAAAATTGTAAATTTATTTTTTAAAATGTGTTTTCTCTAGAGACAGATTAATTCTTTCCTAACACTCTTATTCCTCTCTTGAAAAAAAAAAATTTAAACATGAAATTCCTATCCTGCAGTTCCATATAAATAAGTTTCTTTTGAGCCCCATATTGGCTCTGTATGAGCATCACATACTTATTTTTCTACTCACTAAATGTTTTGTTGGTTAATCTGGGTCCCACTTTTCTTTGTTACCTATAAAATTGTCTTTTCCAACTTCTTGGCAGCAGCAGTTTGCAACCTTGATGATGTTTCATGTGGCCTACTCCTTGCCTTGGCTAAGTTCAGATCATGTGTCCATCATCGGAAGTATACAAAATGTGGTCTAACCACGTAAGAGTCTTCCAAGACGAAATCATAAATAGAGATGCTTTAGTTTAGAATGCCAAAATATCTGTACCATCTGTGAATACAGAATTTGCCAAAGAAAAATAAGTAGGAAATATATGGTTTTCCTTTAGAACTTCCATATTAAAAACGGGCCCAATGTTGAAGTTATTTAACCACAAAATATATTTTTAAAATAGCGTTAATTATAATTATACTGGACTTCCATATACTATTTTATTCTGTGATTATAGCATAAACACTTCTGTGGTTTCATTTTGTATACTATAACTAAAACAGATTCTTAAAATATCTTCTGAGCAAGGAATAGTAATAGTAATAGTTATGAGTATGATGAGTATTTACTGTGCATATCCTTTATAGATTATGTTATTTTATATGTATATTACCTTATTTAATGGCAAGAATATTAGAGGCTTAATAATATAATTAATAGCTCATTCTATTAATGTTAAATATGAATGATTAAAAGTTAATAGCCTTTTAAAAAATGATGGCTTGAAGAATTACCTCTTGGTTGGATTTGGTCGAGTACTTGAAACAGTCTGGGGCAAGGAGAGGGAGGACTTGGAAGAGGAATAATTCCTGCTGAGAAATTTTATCATAGCTTTTAAAATCCAAACAGAGGGACATGGTTAGAGAACTCAGAAGTTCTTCAGCTCTTTAGCTTCAGGTATTTTACCTATCATTTAAAATTAAAATACATTTTAAGTTAAACAGGTGAGAAAGTGATATTTTAAAATGTGTAAAGTAATGCATCTTATAAGTATGCTATACTATATGCACAATTCCTTGCGATGAAGAAAAAAAGCAAATTAACTGCCATTTAGAAAATATCTCCTGATAGATTTTGATTCCTAAATTAAAACAGTACGGTTGATGCACCGTATTTCATTTATGTTTAATTTAATCATTTCACTAGATAAAAATATAGATAATATAAAGCGATGTAAAATAAAAATGTATTATTTTGTAGTTATTAATACTTAACAAACAGTTTTCACATTACAAAGTTATTACAATAAACAGTATTTTGTTCTCACATCATAGTATCATATGGGACATGTAGTTATACTAGGTGGCCTTTCTCTAAGTACTAAGTTAGAATGCCAGGCTTTTAACTCCAGTGGAGTGTCTCTGCTTTCTCCTAGGCTTCCTTAAAATCCTATGCAGATATCGTTATAACAACCCTATAGAGATGGTGTTGCCATTATGAACTCACAGAATAATCGAGCTGTAAACATCAGCTTTTACTTGGGATTGACATCGGCAAGATGCCAAAGAAGATGTCACTCACTTATATCTCCCCTTTCAACAATAACAATTTGGCATCCATCCATGGGCAAAAAATGCCTTCGTGGGAACTTAGGGATCCAGTACCATATGCCAAGAGACCTGGAAGAAGCCTCACCCACCAGTGCGTTGTATAATAGGCATACAGACCTTGATCTGGGCTATGAACACCACAGTGGCCTGTGATCTAGCCCCAGCCCCTCTTAGCCATGGTCTGGAGCCCCCGGAGAGCAATTGTATCAGACAATCATGCGTGGACGAGAGAGCCTTTGTGGAAGCTCAGGCTTCCAGGAGAAAAGCTCCAGCACACTACTGGAGTGAAAGAAAAAAATGATTTGAAAAATGAGTTGTATGCACAGGAGAGAGTAAGAGGAACAGTATGACTTGACCTGCATCACCTTCAGTGGCACTGCTCAGGGCCAAGAGGGACCTTGTTGGCTCTCCCGTAGGGGTAAGTGAGAGCATGTGAGTGAGTGCACAGCTTTCCATGCTGTGTGGACACTAGAGTACTAAGTAGCAAGCTGCATGACTGAGGTGTGGGAAGAGGCTGGGAAAGCAGCAGATAGGACTCTTGAAAGACATTAAAGGGACACAGATCTTACTACCCATGTTTTGGACTCCATTAAAAAGTCCCCAACACATTGCCCATGGATCCACCCAGTTGGCCCACAGGCCCCCTCAGCACTCTGCTTGTCTCACTGACATACTCTCCCCTACTTGTGGTGGCTCACTGTGTGGACTCCCAACTTTGGCAGATGATTATTGAGCATGTGTAGAAAGCCAGCCCAAATCTGCAGGACTGGAAGAGACCACAAACGTGAGCTTTAGCACAGACCATAAAAAAGCAGAAGGAAGTCTGTCAGCACCTGGCCTGGTGTGCAGCACAAGAAGGCATACAAGCTTAAGAATTCTGTCACAAAAGGTGCAAGTATGGAGTAGGCAGGAAAGGTCTGGAAAAACCTCAGAAGGTCTGGAAAAACCTCAGAATGCCTAGTAGGCTGATAGAGGGTATTTCTCTCCTGAAGCCAATCAATAAAGACTGGAGGAGGTGACTGCTACTTCAGATACCAAGACAGCAGTGCAAGACTTTAAGGAACGTGAAAAATCAAGGGAACCTGATACCACAAAAAGAACACCATAATCTTCTAGTCATGAACCCCAAAGACAGAAATCTACAGCTGACCTGATAAAGAATTCAAAATAGCTGGTTTAAGGGAGCTCAATGAACTACAAGAAAGCACAGAAAGATAATTCAGTGAAATCAGGAAAACAATGCACATGAAAAATGAGAAGTTTAACAAAGAGGTAGAAGTCATAAAAGAGAAATAAATAAATTCTGGATCTGAAGAATACAATGAATGAAATGAAAATGTAGCCAAGTCCACAGGGAGATAGAACTATGTCCAGGCTGGTAGTTGAGATTGTGGTCAGTGAGTCGGCCATAGGCCTGCTTTCTCAGAATCGCCCAACTTGGGCTTAGGCTCCACTGAGTTTCACAATCTTTTATCTGCATTTCAAAGCTCCCACAAAGGCACTTTGCCCATGGATGACTACCAAATTATTGCTGCTGAGGAGAGCGGTCAGTGAGGAACCTCCTATTCCACTGTCTTAATAATGCAATTCTTTAGTATTTATTTTAGTACCTGACCATCTATCTCTGAAGTAGTCTAGAAAATTATTACTTTTTCTCCCAGCACCAGAAGTTCCAGATTAATCAAATATTACACTTTTATTTTTAATATTTGACTATTAGCTGATCAGAAAAGCATTCTTTTGAGAAAAAAAACTTTTAAATTTTAAAGTTCTGAAATCTTGTAGCAACAGTAGAAAGTCATAATCACCCCTAGAGCTGAAGAAAGAGAAAGAGTTCACAGTCAGGTGGGAAGTAAAACTGTGGAGGAAGGGCTGTGAGGCAAGAGTAGAGGTTGCAGCTACTGCCAGAAACGCATTGTAGAAGGAGAGAGGGAGAGGAAGAGATGACAGACAGGTGCCTGTTGTTGGTCAAATCCAACTGGAAACCCAAGAGCAGAGGAGCCCATGTGGTAAAACCTGCAGCCCAGCTGACAAAGTTGATCAGAGGAGTGTGGAGGTGGGATCTTGGGGAAGAGTGAAATTGAGGATCGCCATCATGTAGGGGAAAATCTTTTAAGGTAAAGGATACCTATGAGTTCTCAAATATCTAAGTATATAGGCAAAAGCATAGTTCACCTAACATAGGATGAAGGAATGATATTTTTGTAAGTGACTGTGTAAGACCAAGGCTCTGATGGCATTATATATTTTTTAGTGCTCTATACATGTGTGGTAGATCTGAGTGTGGTGTAACAATCAGAACATGGGGCTTGTCAAAATTATTCTAAGTATTAAAAATCTTGTGATAAAGATGGTTAAAAAAGTTATTTGCTGTTCCTTCTACTGCAAGGTGGTTCTGATTCTCCCACCTCATTCCTTGGGTCTTGGCCAAACTTAGTGACTTACTGGATCAGTAGAACATTGCATAAGTTATGTGTGAAGCTTCAGAGGCTCAAACATATGAAGCCTTGTGGCTTTCACCTGGATCACTTGGAATATTTTCTCTTAGGACATTTTCTCTCCAAATGCGGCTGCCACAGTTTGAGGAGACCAAGCCACACATGCAGCCCATGGATGGGTTCTCTAGTCAAACTCCCCAGCTGTCAACTCAGCCCACACCAACTCTCAGCCACGAGGGTCAGCCATCTTAGACATCTAACCAGGAAAGCTTTCTGGTTACTGTAGCCACACTTGTCTTATGGACTGCAACTGCCTGAGGGGCCTCAAGTAACAATTTCCCAGATGAGCTCTGTCAACACACAGAATCATGAAAGACAATAATGAGTTGAAGTTTTAAGCCACTATGTTTTGGGGTGCTTTGTTACCTAGCAACAGAGAAGTGGGGGGAAAAACCTCAAGGAAATAGTTTCATTTCTGGAAAGCCTGGGGAAAATAACCAGTGATCATTTGTCCTATCACTAACTTAGAGAAACAACTTTAGAATTTAGTGTCAAATTCATATTTTTATCCAAAATAGAAAAAAAATTTTTAATGATAAGTTTATGGACCCTCCAAATAAGGGCTATTGTTTTCAAAAAAAATTTTTTTTTTTTTGCTTGGCAATTTTTCTTATCAACTTGCTCATGAGATCTTTATATAAATTCCTATCTTTTCCCATTGTTCACCTTCTGAAGATGCATTTCCTTGGCATCTAAGCATAATGTGCCATATATAGCAAAATAGAAAGTCTAGAACCTGTTAGTTTAACCAGGTTTACATTCCATTCTCAATAGAAGCAATTGATCTATACTTCTCAAACTTCAGTGTGTACATGAATCACCTGGGGATCAGGTGAAAATGCAGATTCTGATTAGTAGGTCTGGCATAGTTTCTAGAGTCTATACTTCTAATATTTCCAGTTGCTATTGATGCTACTTTGAAGAACAGAGGACCCTGAAATTGAAGAGAAGTAGAAATTTAATACAAAGATAAACAAGTTTTACTCTTGGAGGCAAAGCAACTCACCAATAGGTAAATGATTATTATGAATCAGATTTTATTACACTAAATTGATCATTACCAGTAATCATTATAGCATGGTAGGTTTATATACTCACTGGACCTGGCAAATTCCTTAAATATTAGGGCTTATATTTATAACAATGAATTCACCCAGTGATGCATTTCTCAGAACATATCCCCATCATTAAGCAGCACATGACTATACAGTCGTAATCATTTTTCGAGAGTAGACTTGGCAATCATATGTAAAATATTTTAAAGCAGCTTTGAAACATTATTTTAGCATTAAAACATTTCATCCATTTGATTTTCTAATTTTCATTTTTTCTTCCTTAGCAAATTTGCTCTGAAAAGACAACCCAGTTGTTCATAACCCCATCTTAATTATTGCAAATATCTTCTTTTCAGATATTTTGAATGTAATTATCTCACACTTTCACTTTGGTTCTGTTTTTTTTCCCCTTTAATTTTTTATTTTTGTAACCATTTATCACTCATTTAACAATTTACTTGACACCTACTATGTGTCATGCACCATTCTTGGCCTAAATCTGTCATCGGTAATTTTTGTTTGTTTGTTTTCTGTGTTTGTGAAATTAGTCATCTCCTTTTATCTATCCATTTATTCACCAAGTGTTTTTCAACACCTACTGTCATGCACTGTTCTAGTTTCTGGGGACACAGAAGTGGGGGAACCAATGGAAAATCCCCTGTTCTCATGGAGCTCACATTCTAACAGATGCAGAAAGACAGTAAATGAAATGAATAATTAAATACACAGTATTTCATAATGAAACAAAGCGGGGAGGGGACTCAGTAGAGCTGGGGAGGGGCAAGATTATAATATAAAATAGGACATATCAAGAAAGGCCTTCCTGAGAAGGTGATTTTAACAAAGACTTGAAGGAGGTGAGTGAGCAAAGGGCTAGCGAAGAGAAAAAGGTCTTCAAGTGCTCATATTTTTGAGTTATTTAAAATAATTCCTCTCAACACCAAAAATTCCAAATTTGCCAAATAATCACTTTTATTTTTATTATTTGGGTATTGGCTGACCAGAAAGGATTATTTTGGAAAAAAAAAATCTTGAAACAAAAACAAAACCAAAAAACACAACTCTGAAATCTGATTTTTCGAAGACATATTTCATCATAAAGGAATCTAGAGGCATAAATTAATAGAAAGCATGTGTCCAAGACAGAATCCTTTCCTGAAGGCAACAACTGTGTCCTGAACAGCACTATAAACTCTTTGAGAGTCATAATAAGGCAGAAAGACAGTTAGTTAAATGTTGATGAATTAAGTTTTTGAAAAATAGGTGAAAAAAAGTTGAAAAAATAAGAGGCTCTTCGTAAAGTCTCTTCTGAAATTTATGACCAAGAGATGGTAACTCATCTTTATGGCATCTCACTTTAATAGATTATTAAGAAGAAATTGCCTTCAATAGCTAAAAGTCCAGATGGGCTTTTGTTAAAATCCCCTACTGTGCATTCATTGCTGTAGATGGTTTCCTGTCAGAAGACTGTGTAAATTAGCAGCTTGATGTTCTAAGACTGGGTTAAGTGGTCTGTTTCAGACAGGGAAGAATTTATGGCACGAAACACAAATGCTTAAATAATCATAAAAGTATTTCATTTTCTGAAGCTGATTTTACATGAACACTTGTCCTATCATATAGTTCATCGTGTCTTCCTTTGTAATCAGGAGGAAATGTGTTCTTTATCATTAGAAAAGCACCAGGAAGTTTGTAATCTTTTTCACCAAAAGAATCTTGTAATAGGATGGGGAAGGAGGTTAAGAAAACAATAGATGTGTAAATGTCACTGGAGTGTATACATCTGTAAACCATTCCCTTCTGAAATGTTGGAAAGATTGCAGTATAAATAGTGCTCCATCACATGTTTTCCTTTTGTCTAGCTCTTCTGTTGTCTGGAGTCTCGTGAGATGAAATGCACACCCTGAAACAGCATCCCCCATGAACCACAGTGGGAGGATATTACACTATTTTGTGGCCTTGCTCGCTCTATTTTAGCCCCCAGTATTTTCGTCTGCAGGTGCCAGGTCTGGTTCAGGGATGAAGCTCCAAGTTAAAACCAAATCAATTGCATACACAGGTGGTTAGACTAGAATGCGTTTGAATCTGAAAACCAGAAAAATGCTTTATGTTAGAATGATTCCAGAAAGTAGCAGGAAAAATCTTCAGGGAGAAACGATGCCAGCATAAACAGTCGTGGGCTGCTTCAGGCGCAATAGACCCTTTCACTGCTTGCTGTTTTTACATATTTACTTTGCTGTTTTTCAGATTTAGCACAAAGCAGAAAAAGTGGAGTATTTCGAGTACAAAAGAGGAGTAGTTAGGCTGTGTAGGCATGAAAATTAAAACTGGCAAAGTTAGTTCCATGTTCGAAAAATTTATGGATTAGATGTACACATTATACGTACATATAAACGATGATAAGGTTTCATGCTCAATTCCTTTCTGGGTTAGGCAGGTTCCTCAAACCAGTGCGTTTAAGACAATTGAGAGTGGTATAGCCTGTGGCATACTCAAAAGCCCAGACATTACCAAAATACGTCAGCTACTACAAATTGGTAGCTTTGTGGGAATGTGAACCCAGTGTTGGCAGGTCATTCCAAGAAGAAAGCTGATATCTGATTCTCTGTGTTGTGTGTGTGTGTGTGTGTGTGCGCGCGCGCATGTGTGCGTGTGTGTGTGTGTAATTTTCTGTGATTTTGTTGCTTAATTTGACTCTTAGACAGCCAGATTGAGATCAAACACCTATGAGTGTTTTAAAAGTTCTTTATGGTTATGGTCTTTATGTCTCACCCACAAGACCCTGATTGATTAAGAGTTGAATGGGTAGGCTAATAGTTGCAGCAAATTTAGCATACTCTAGGCTAAGATTTTGTTTCTTAGTAAAACTTCAGTTATCTTACTAAGAAAAAAGAATATTACTTTTTAATAGACCTAATATTTATATTAGCATTAATAATTAATTGTACGTTTTTTTGGGTCTACGGCCATGCAACCTGAACAAGCCCGATCCCATTTGATCTTGGAAGCTAAGCAAGGTCGGGCCTGGTTAGTACTTGGATGGGAGACCACCTAGGAAGACCGGGTGCTGTAGGTGTAAATGAATAATAATAATAATAATTAATTGTACATTTTTTAAACACCAGAGTTTTTAAAAAATACATTTTTCTTGAAATCTTGTCATCCTAGCCCTCAGAAATTTTTCTGTTGAAGGTGCAATAAAATTCTGGTGGACCCTAATGTGGTAATTCAGGGTGCGGTTTACCAAAAAGTAAATTTGTAAGTATTGAGTCAGTCTTGGAGATGATAGTAAATATGTTTGATATTCGAAAGGACATGGTCACATAAGCTACCAAGGACTTATTGAATGTGGATGATCTAGGCTTCCCAGAGCAAAGAGACATCTCAGTACAGAAGAGGCCACCAGTAGCTCCCCATCTCCCCTCCGATAGAGGTCCCAGAACATAGACTAATCAAACATCCGAGCTGCATTCAAAAGGTCGAGATATATAATAAAGTGAAAAGGAGAGCTGTCTTGAGTTAGAATTCTAAAGACCTAAATTCTATTTCTAACTCTGCTATTAATTCATCAGTTTAGTTTATTAGTTAATTTTAAGTAAAAAAAAAAAAAGCCCGTATCACAGTTTTTAGATGATCTGGAGTGCCCTGCCACATTTATTGAGTTCATTATCAAATTAGATTTAAAAGGAATGCTGTTTGATTAAAGAACAGTGGTGGGATGAATTATGTAAGGAATTGGGCAAGGTTCCTCTAAGAGCATGTTTAATTGCGAAAGTCTAGGATCAGTGTAAAAATTTTATTCTGATTTGATCCAGTGTTAACCATTAACTGGACCAGATTTTTACTGTTTATTCAGCCTTGTGGATAAACATCAGGGCAGCCCCTATGCTAATTTCTCTGCCTTATCACAATTTTCCTCTTTACTCCTATATTACGTGAAAGTATCTTGGCAATTCTTTATTTATGGAATGTTTTCTGACATTCTTTTAGAGGTCACCAAGGATATGTATGTGAATGGAAAAATTCAGAACATATGGAGAATGGAAAAGATGACTAGTAGAAATTCGAGATTATTTTCCATCTGGAAAGATCAACTCTGCCATCAAATAGCTTGGTTACATACTGCTGATTGCTTCTTACTGACTGACTTGTCTTTGTTTAGATTTAAAGGAATATGGGAAGACCACTGGGCATAAACCTCAGATTTCTATTATCTATAAATATTTATCAAGTACATGCCATAAGTAAGACTGTTTATGGTCTTAGACACTGGCATTACACTTGAAGCTCTGAAACTAGAGGGGCAGGTGGAAGTAGCATTCACCAAGTTCAGTTATAAGACTGACTGCAAGTGCTTTGGCAGTTGTAAAGTTAGAGACCTCACAAGAGGCCGGAGGGGCTCCATGATGGAGAAAAAGACCTTTGGAGATGACTGGGGAGGAGAATGTGCTGAATCATTGGGGAAGAGTAGGCATAATGAGCAATACTTCTCAGACTATAGTATAGCCTGGCACTGCCTCTCTGTTAGATAGATACATGACCTATATTGCCTTAGCTCCAGCCCCGAGTGCTCTCTCTTCCTTCCCTGCAGTTACTCCTACACACTATGGGAATCATTGCTATCTTTTACTACCATGAAGACAATCTCCTTTTCATGAACATATTTGTCTTTGTGGAATCTTCCTGAAATGAATATCAAAGAAATCCTTGAAATGGAATAGGAATCGCAAAAATGGAGTCACTTGGAACTCTCTTTATAGTCTAATTGTAGGCACATAAACTTCAGATCTTTTCTGAGGGAGAATATCTACTGGAAAAAAACCAATGTGGGTTCAAATACATATTCCCTTACTTATTAGGTATGTGACCTTAAGCAAGATACTTAACTTCTCTAGAACTTATGTGAAAAAACTGTCAGAAAATTTTGTCTACATGTAAATGTACTCATATGGGAAAACAGTTAATTGATGGTCATCAATGAAAGAAAGAGAATAAAAGGATTATAAGGGAAAGAAGAGAGAAGGGAAAGGAAAAATTGCAGACTGGTAATAGCAAATTTTGCTTTAACATTTTTGTTAGTATCATTGCAGTGACTGTTTTGCAGCCAGCAAAGAGGCCACTGTGGTCATGGGTGGTATGTCCTTGAGCAGCCTGTGCAGGTTCATTGATAGTCACAATTTCAGTTCTTGATGTATTCTCAATACTCACGCCACACCAAAAACAACACTCTTGAGAGTTAAGCTGTGAAGTAGTATGTGATGGACATTTTTGTGTATCCTTCTGTTAGTACTTCTACCTTAGTTAGCAAAGAACTGCACCATTTTTGCATTGTGATTTCTTGCTCAATTTCCTCACCTATCCAATGAAGTTAATGATACCATGAAAACAGGTTTTTTTGAGGGTTAAATGAGATATTGGGTGCAAAGTCCTGAAAATGAAACTTGGCTCAAAATAAGCAGCCAGTAAATGCTATTTCATCATAATCACCATCATTATTTCATTATTACTAATGAAGGATCCCAATTTATAGAACATGAAAAAATTATTTCAGTTTTCCAAACCCTAGAAAACATTCTGCTGTAGTACCCATACCTTACCTAAGAAAACCTAAGCACTTGCCTGCATCATCCTTCTTGTGAAAGCCTGAACAAAAGGACATTGGGAAGAGAATCCCAAGTTCATCAAACCTCTTTAATAAGAGCACTCTTTGCTCAAAAAGCACATCTCAAATAATCAAAATAAGGTCTTTAAATGAATTCTTCATAGATCTACCTTAATTTCCATTCTCCTCTTTCTGCTTTGGAATGGCATGAGATGTTTTCAAAACCATGTCAAAAAGAGTCATGTCTCTAAAGAAAGAGCAAACTGCACGCATCATCCAAAAAGCCTATTGCAGAATCCCCAAACCAGTCATTCAAGAATGAAATTCCATAACATGAGCAAAGAGCTCTAACTTTTCCCCATTCTTCACCCCAAAAGGAGATTAATCTCACCTGCCAACACTATTGCTAACTTCTCCAGTGGAACATAGGATCTACCTGTGGCCAAAAGCCTTGACCACATCATAGGAGAAAATAGTTGGTCCCAGAATGTTGTTTGTCTGTCTTTGTTGCCACTTATTTTATATTAGTAATTAGAAAAAACTGACAAAATAGGTTTGAAAGACTAATGTGTTATAAATACATTTTCCCTTTCAAATACCTCATCTGCATATTGTTTTGTTTTTGGTTTCTGGCTTTGTCTGGATTTCTCTTGGAAAAGTTGTTGCTCTTGTCCTAAAAGAGTCAATGAAATTGCATTCAGTTTTCCAAATTTAACCCGATTTCCTTCTCTCCTTCGCCTCCC